>NC_041002.1:31131871-31367759 GCF_004193775.1 Glycine soja | reverse complement strand
AACAGGTGTGAAACCAACCAAACACAGAGGGCGGGCAAGCAACAGATGATCCGTGCGCTACTCTTTTCGCACCTTCGGTTAAATGTGTCAAATAAATCTGCCAAGACAGCTACCACCGGACTTTCCTTAGTATGGTGGTATGCAAGGAAAGCGTCGATTGCTGCTAGGTCCACCAAACCATCTACGTTTGGAAAGAGGACGACCCCAAAAATTAGCAAAGCTAACACATCCATAAACGGGACCCAATCTCCTTGATTGGCCATACCCCTCGCCTTGTTTTCTAGGTACTTCCGTGGTAGGCCCGCTATGCCGTTTCGAGTCTATTTTATGCGGTCCAAACCTCTTGCTGAATCCTTGACCACAGTTGCAATTCTGCTCAAAGAGGGGAGACACCCGGAGGAAAGGTATGGTTTTCTTCCCCCGAGAGGACATCCTAGAATTTCCTCAAATTCTTCAATGGTTGGTACCAATTGGAAGTCTCCGAACGTGAAGCATCTCAAAGGTTGGTCGTAGTATTGGGTGAGTGATGCAATGGCTTCTATGGATACCTCTGCTATGGTCAACTCTAAGATCTTTCCGTAAGTCTTGTGGAAGGCTTGCATTTGGAGAGGTTCCATCAACCGCCCTAATTCCTTGATGCTGGTGGTATCTAGGCCTTTAACCTTGACTTGGTAAAACCTCTTGCCGGTTTGATTTGTCCCCATGCTTACTAAAGTGAGACAAAAAGCTGGTGCAAATCAAAACTCCGATATCTCATGGGTGGAATGGATGAATGCATGAAGGAATGCATATGACACAGATGTAATTAAGAATGCGGGTGCCCGGGACATTGTCTCCTTCTTAGACACAACGTCTAGGGGTAGCAAAGTGCCCCAACGTATGTATTTAAAACGGTGACCCGGACCCTCCGTTGATTTGTCTATAGAGGGGATCAAGACAGAACCCATATGCGATGCATATGCAAAAGGCGCAATGCGGGAATGTACATAGTATGACAATATTCACTGAACATAAGCAAAAGGGTATATGATACTTATGCATGGCAGTGTGAAAAATGGCACGCAGCGTGTTTGCTCCGTGCCCCTATTTAAGGGACCTATAAGGGAGAGAGCTAACTAGGCATTTAGTGATAACCCCCAAGGTAGTCATATCTCTCTTGATGGTTTCTAGAGGTATTATCCCCTTCGAAGAACATACAGCAGCAGTAGGGACTACTAGCAACAATATGTTTTCAAAGAGGAAAACTCTAGATGAGGGTTCACTGTAATCAAGCAAGTCGGAGACCTAGCATGATCACAGATTCACCTCCACTCCTTATGTTCCTATGAACCCGGGTATAGGGCCCTTTTTCAACTCACAGTGTGTGCAAATAGTGTTGGTGTTTGTGTGCATCAAATGAATAAATATTTACCTCATGCATACATTTTAAAACGCACTAAAAGCAACAAAGAGTTTATATACACAAGAACATAATGAAGGGAAACCAACAAAGGAGTAAGTCATGGTAAAGCATTGTACAAGATTAAATGGCCTAACTCTCTAAAAACAGATCCCCAGTGGAGTCGCCAACTGTCGCAACCTACCCTTCGGTGGAAGGGCGACGCGAGACTCGCGAGATGCGTGCTCCATGAAAGGAATACGCGCGGAGTCGCCACCAACGTTTATTTGAGGAAAACGTCGGAAAAACCGGAAAAGACGCGATCTACGAACTTTTAAGTGAAAGGCTCGGGAGTTGTATTTACGCGCGGGGAAGGTATTAGCACCCCACACGTCCGTCACAAGGGACGATAGCCTTTAATCGAATGTGCAAACATGACTTTGATTTTTACGTTCCCTTTTATGTCCTTATATCCTTTATACCCTTTTTATATTTTTCTCTTTTTTGTGGTCGACAAGGGTGTTCCCCTTTGCTCCTACGTATTCCTCAATTACGATGAGGAAATCAGACCTACGTAGTTCTTTCTTATGCGTGAATCAAGTGATTCGTTTTTACTTGAAAGGTGATCATTTTAAGGCGTTGGACCTTAAAAATGATCCATTTTACTTAGTAAGAATTTGAAATGATAAACTTTCAAAAACCTATTTTTGTGGACGAGCTTGACTAGGCGAGTTGATTTTAGCCTTAGTTTCACTTTAGTTATTAGTCAATTCAATTAAGAATGAGAAATCCCAAAGAGAAAACGTCCGATTGATTTTCCGCTTTATTTTACTAAAAGACATTTTTTGATTATTATATTATTATTTTACCTCTTTTTTTGATTTCCAACGTGGTTACGGCACGACCGAACGGTCGGAATTCATTTTAACCGAAGTTAACGGATAATACAATTCAAACGATCGGTGGAAATTTATTTTATTTTTAGTTTAAGCGAGAAAAGACTAAATAAAATGGCTTAAGCACGTCAAAAGGGGTACGGAAAGTAAATGAAAACGAGAAGGAAAATACACGAAACACAATGTGGACCACCACGAGTACATAGAATGAATCGAAAAGTTTGGTTCGAGGTACTTACCCGTTGAAGACCGAAGAACGAATGAAGAACGTCGAAGAACGGTCGAAAACCTTCGCGAAATCACTCACGGAAACGTTACGGAAGTGCCTCGGCTTGGATTTTCTTCACGGAAACAATTTTTCTAAGCAATTTCGAAAGAGAGAGAAGTGCCTAAGGGGCTGAACCCTTTTTCACTTCACTTCTCCCCCTATTTATAGAAAATTGGGGGAGAAGCTTGCCACCCAGCTCGCCCAGGCGAGCAGGGTTGCTTCCTCCAGAAGCAACAGCCTTCTGGAGGGCCCAAGTGGGCCTGGTTGCTATTTGCACCCCCATTTTTACTAAGTACACCCCCCTGCCTTTTTTTTGGTGATTCTTTTTCGCAAAGTTATGGAAACTTACGAATTTCGTAACGATACTTGTTTTCTTTCCGTAATGTTACGGAACCTTGCGGATTACATAATCATCCCCTTTTTGACTTACGGAATGTTACGGAACCTCACTAATTGTGCAACGATGCTTCCATTTGATTTCCGGTGTGTCACGGAACCTTACGGATTGTGCATCAATATTTTCTTTTGTTTTCCGGCATGTCCCGGAATTTCACAAATTGCCTAATGATGGGTTCCAAGCACCTCACAAGGACCAAACAAAAGTTGCATGTCATCAAGCAAAGGTCCCCGGACGAAATTAGGGTATGACACTAGGTCTCTGACTTGCTTGATAATAGTGAAACCTCGTCTAGAGCTTTCTCTCTTTATAATGTGTTGTCGCTGGTATTCCATACCGCCACAATATTATTATCTTGAGTGATGATACCTCTAGAAAACAGCCATGTGAGTTATGAATTGTTGGGGGGTAGTTATTAGAGACCCCTAGATATTGTCCTATAGGTTCCCAAATAGGGGCAAAGAGGAAACACGCTCCTGTGCCATTCTTTCTCATGCATTTTTTGGTTTATAGTTTTTTCTAGTAATGTTTGGTTTCTTTAGAGTAATACGTAAACCTTTTAATGCTACATTGAGGCGCCATCATGCCCAAAACGTAGCATTAAAATTGGATCTCTGCGGTCTCGTATGTATGAATTACCCTTTTGTCTTGTTTTCTTCCCGTTTCATGCATACGCATTGCATCATTCATGTCGGAGTCTTGATCCACCCCTTTTATAGGTAAATGATGGGGACAAATCAAAACGGCAAAAGGTTTTATCAAGTCAAGGTTAAAAGTCTAGATGTCACTAGCCTCAAGGAATTAGGACGATTGATGAGACCTCTCCAAAGGCAAGCCTTCCACAAAGTGTACGGGAAGATTCTAGATTTGGCCACAGCAGAGGTATTTACGGAAGCTGTCGTATCCCTCGCCCAATACTATGACCAGCCGTTGAGGTGTTTCACGTTTGGGGATTTCCAAATGGTACCAACTATTGAAGAGTTTGAGGAAATATTAGGATGCCCTCTTGGGGGGAGAAAACCGTATCTTTACTCCGGCTTTCTTCCTTCCTTGAGCAAGATTGCGGCTGTGGTTGGTGATTCAGCAAAGGAGTTGGATCGCACGAAGCAAACTCGGAACGACGTAGTGGGCCTGCCTCGGAAATACTTGGAAGGTAAGGCAAGGGATATGCCGAGCCAAGAGAAGTGGGGCCCGTTTGCAGATATTTTAGCTTTGCTGATTTTTGGGGTTGTCCTCTTCCCGAACGTCGACGGTTTGGTAGACTTAGCCGCCATTGATGCTTTCCTTGCATATCACCATAGCAAGGAAAGTCCAGTGGTGGCTATCTTGGCAGATTTGTTTGACACCTTTGACTGGAGGTGTGAGAAAAATAGTGCGCGAATTGTCTGTTGTTTACCCGCTCTCTGTGTGTGGTTGATTTCACACCTATTCCAACAAGACACGAGACACCCGTGTCACCATAGCAATATTGAATACTTACGAAGGCTTGCGGTTCTTGCTCCCTCAAGCCACTTTTGGTTGCCTTTTGCTTTCATTTTTGGTGTTATTGTTCACTCCAACAAGTAAGTATTCAATCCTTGATGTTTTCAGCTTCCCATTAGTATATTTTCTTCATCTTTTGGTGCTCCAAATTGTGGGAATATGCTTGTATTTATGGGGAAGTTTTGGTTTGTTTTTATGCTTGTTTTCTTGAATTGAGGATTTGAATGAGAAGGCCTTAGGCCTATGTTGTATTCTGAAGCAATGGGGCATGCCACATTGCCCCCATTCTCTTGCAATTTATGTCCAAACGTGCGCCCACCAAGTGCTCGGTGAAATGCCCCAATGATATATGAATATGATTTTGCAAAATTGGGATGGTGGGGCTGTTTTATGTATGTAGAGACAGCATAGGAAAGTCAAAATAGATGCCCAAATGCAATCCCAAGCTTAGGAACCCAAACTTTTTAAGCTTCAGTGCAAGAAAACATACTCATGACTAGGAACCCAAAATTTGGTTTTAGAATTAGAAAAGCATGAAAATAGGGACTTGTTTGTAAGAATTTGGGCTGCCCCATGATTGGTACTTTGCACCTAAGTAACGTGGGAAATGCTTTTCAATGGTGTGTAGATATGTGTGTAAATATAAGGGGCATAAAATTCCTCGCCAAGTATGAATAAGTTGTTTTCCTAAGTGAATGTATGATAGCATGGAATGCCCTTTTGAATGCAAATGTGTGCAGGATGTAATTAGCTTTCCGATATGCATTTAAATAAATATGAGAGAAACAATAAAAATTTGTATGGTGTACTTTAAATGTATGTAGGTAGTTTGTGATAGAAAAATGTTTAGGATATAAATTAGGTGTAAAGTTTGACGCAACACTTTGAGCATGAAAGTGTGTTTTTCTTTTTCAGAATGTATATAGGGGTATGGCAATTAGAATATGTTGGATGTTCTTGTATGTTGACATGAGTAATAGGATATTTTCTACACATGCGCGTGTGCATGAATGGATCATATGAGTTTGGTCTAAATCAGAGGGATTGGCATGACATATTTGCATTAATATAAGCATTATCTTGTAAAACTAACTTCTAAATGTTTGTTCTCGCAGGAAATGGCCCCGAGGAAACTTGCCTCAAAGAGATCCAGGAAGGATAAAGCGGCTGAAGGAACCAGTTCCGCTCCCGAGTATGACAGACACCGCTTTAGGAGCGTTGAACACCAGCAGCGCTTCGAGGCCATCAAGGGATGGTCATTTCTCCGGGAGCGACGCGTCCAACTCAGGGACGATGAGTATACCGATTTCCAGGAGGAGATAGTTCGCCGGCGGTGGGCATCACTGGTTACCCCCATGGCCAAGTTCGATCCAGACATAGTCCTCTAATTTTATGCCAATGCTTGGCCTACGGAGGAAGGCGTGCAAGATATGAGGTCTTGGGTAAGGGGTCAGTGGATCCCGTTTGATGCAGATGCTATCGGCCAGCTCCTGGGATATCCTTTAGTGCTGGAAGAGGGTCAGGAATGCGAGTATGGCCAGAGAAGGAACCGGTCCGATGGGTTCGATGAGGAGGCCATCGCCCAGTTGCTATGTATACCGGGGCAAGATTCTACCTGGACGGGTGCGGATCATGCGCACCAACATGACCACCCTGACTCAGATCTGGATGACTTTGCTGCTCAGCAACATCCAGCCTAGCGACCATAATTCCGACCTCCCCCTGCCCAAGTGTCAGCTGGTGTACGCCATCCTGACGCGGATGAGCATTCACGTGGCTCAGTTAATCGCTGATGCCATCTATATATTTGCAGGTATGGCGCCTACCAGGCATCCTCTGGACTCGGATAAGTCCAACAGGGCCCTGGGTTTTTCCGCCTTGATCACAGGACTCTGCCAGTCGTTCGGAGTCCCTGTCGCACCTAGCAAGGTGATTCGGCCGCCCATCACCCGAGCTTTTATCGAGAAGTATTGCACACAGAGACAGGCCCAGGGGGATGCTCCGCAGGCCGCAGATGCGCCGCCACCTCATCAGGCCGGTCCAGCCAGATCGTTTGATACGGAGCAGTATTTCCGGCATTTGGTTCGCCAGCAGGCGGCCAACCACCGGGCACATGTACAGACCCATGATTATCTTTATCAGATGAGTCTCAGCCTGCAGAGCCAGGGCTTTACTTCTTTTCCGTGCCCTACTCCGGACCAGTTCAGGGTAGAGGTCGCATGGCCTGAGGCCCGGGTAGGAGAGGCGCCAGCAGAGGCTCCCGACGAGGCAGATGAGGCCCGCGAGGACGAGGAGATGACCGAGTTACTTGATTTCTTAGGAGGGAGCGGGGCCACATGATTGGGAGATCCCTTGATCCATATTTCTTTTTGTTTCTATTTTTCCTGTTATATATTTTGGTTTGACTAAGGGACTGACGTTTGTTTCATGTTTTGACTTTGGTTTTGTACATACATATCATTTGAGTTGTTACATCGGTACTTGTTTCGTTGTTGTCAATAATGTTTGTTGAAATTCCGGAACCGTGTAGAGTTTTTCATTTAGGAACGTCGTTCTAAAAATAAAATGAACCAAAAATCCTAATAAAAAGAAAGAAGCGTTGTGAATAAAAGTCATGTTCATAAAGAAAAGAAAAAGGTTTTTATTTATACATGTATGTAAAAGGAGAATGTGTATAGAAGGATTCTTGTGTGTAAATGATGCGTGGAAAGGAATTCTTGTGTGTGTGAGCAACGAGTGTATATGAAGAAACTTTGGTGTGAACCATAAGTGTGTGTGGGGAAAAATGAAAAAATCTTTGAACGTAAATAGGGTTTGTATATAGACCGTGTGACATAAAGAGAAAGAGTTCCAATGCGTGTACAGAAAAAGTTTGTCATGTATAAAAATATAGATGTACAAAGAAAGGTTTTCCTCATAAAGGACCACAGGTGTATAATTTTAGTGAATATATATATAAAAATAAAACAAAAAGTAAAAAGAAAGAAAGACCGCGAAGGTCGACATGTTATAGTTAAGAAGTATAAATCATTCGTAAAGAGCAAACGTATCTTCTGGAAACAAGGGACTGATGCTAAGAGTTTATTTTCCAGAATGAACCGAGATAAGGATGGATGAATTCATTGAATTGATGAAAGAACATAATTTGGAAACGTTGGGTCTGTCTGTGTAAATTCCCAACCGTAGTATCACAAAGCCATAAACGGGATGCTTGAGGGCCCACCTGGCTGTACCCATGACTAATTTTGCACGTTGTTTTCAAATCATCATTGTCACGCGTGCCTTATGGAATAATATGGAAGTTCGGCCCGAAATCGACACCTTGACACCCAAATTTGTTTCGCCCCAGATATCAAGATTGGGGTTCCCACGATAAAAGACCCCATTGAAACACAACCTTAGACCTTTTTGAACATTGGCCTATAAAAAAGAATCCTCATTCCTTCCCCGAAGCAAAGGACAGCGGAATCTCCTCAGGGGAGAGCGAATAGAATGCTAAAAACCCAATTTCCCAAAGAAAGGGATGGGGAAGGAGAAGTGAAAAGAAAGAAAAGGAAGAAATGGAAAGAAAGAAAAAGAAAAAAGATGAAAATAAAGAAAAGAACAAAAAAGAAGAGGAAAGATTCCCGGTCAAAGGTCGAAGGGAAGTGAAAAGGGAAAAGAAGCAATTCTCAATTAATGAAAGAAAGAGGACAGAAATTCTTCAAGCCAGATTGCCACTCGAAGTCTTTCTCGACTGGCAATATCCCACCCCACATGAACAAAGAGGAAAAGACCGAAACACCCAGCTTCCTCTCCAAAAACACCACCCTCAAGAAAATCCTATTGGTCCGTGATCGTACGTTTGATCTTTGATTCGATAGGAAGTCGTGTGCAAAATAGAGTCATGGTGCAGTTATGGTTTGGGAATAGGATAAAACACTTGCCTTGTGAGTTTTATACACTATGAGTGATTTATTTTCAGCTTAGCCCGATGTTTCCTCCGCGTGTTCATTTAAAAGCTAAAAGTTGACATCCTGCCCTTCATTCTCGGTTACAAGGAAAATTACCCGTGGCACAAGTATATTGTTTCTCTAAGATATGGTGCTCTCGCGAATGATTTATTTTTCTTTACAAAAAGCATGTTTGCCTTTCAGGTGGAAGAACCCAGTAGACCGTTTGGTCCTGCCAACCACCTTTTTCGGAGCCCCATGAATGTTATTGCCTAGGGCTGTTCATGTGTCCTCCACTTTCGAGTTTGGAGCTGTGTTTCATGATTGCCTAAGTGCGGACCCTCAAGGCAATCCTCCATTCTCACCCTTTTTCGGAGCCTCATGAATGTTATTGCCTAGGGCTGTTCATGTGTCCTCCACTTTCGAGTTTGGAGCTGTGTTTCATGATTGCCTAAGTGCGGACCCTCAAGGCAATCCTCCATTCTCCCCCTTTTTTCGGAGCCCCATGAATGTTATTGCCTAGCGCTGTTCATGTGTCCTCCATTTTCGAGTTTGGAGCCGTGTTTCATGATTGCCTAAGTGCGGACCCTCAAGGCAATCCTCCATTCTCCCCTTTTTTCGGAGCCCCATGAATGTCATTGCTTAGCGCTGTTCATGTGTCCTCCATTATAAAGCGCGAAGCCTCTGGTGACTGGGAAATACGTTCTTCTGTTGTTTTCCAGATCGGTTCCTTCGCCAAACATGTGCATATGTGTATATGTATATTATATTCGTTGTTCTTGTTGTTGTTTGTATTTTGTTTTGTGCAGAAGAAAAAAAGAAGGAGTAGAGACGAGAGTCGTCATCATGGAAAGGGCAGGACGGACGAAATCAGTGTCCTATCTTTGCTTTCCTCTTATCTCCGATGAGAGGTAAGTAAAGAGGGGCAACTATCATACCCTAATTTCGTCCGGGGATTATTATTTGATGATATACAACCTTTGATTGGCCGCTTCGAGATACTTGGCGCCCTTTGTTGCACAATATGTGAAGTCCCGAGACGTGCCGAAAATCAAAATGAAGCAGGCTTACGCGATTCGTGAAAATTCCGTAATGTGACGGAAATCGAAAAGAGGTGTTTTGCGCAATCCATGAGTTTCCGTAACTTCTTCGAAAGCTAAAAAAGAGTAAATACATAATCCGTAAGGATTCGTAACCTTGCGGAAGGGAAATAAGTATCGTTACGAAATTCGTAAAGTTTCGTAACGTTACGAAAAAAGAATTACCAAAAAATAGAAGGGGGTGCATTTAGTAAAAATGGGGGGTACAAATAGCAGTCTGGCCCACTTGGGCCTTCCAGATCCTTCCTCCAGAAGGCTATTGCTTCTGGAGGAAGCAACCTTGCTCGCCTGGGCGAGCTGGGTGGCAAGCTCCTCCTCTATTTTGCTATAAATAGGGGGAGGAGTGAAGAAGAAAGGGGTTCAGCCTTCTTGGCACTTCTCTCTCTCTCGAAATTGCTGAGGAAAATTATTTCCGTGAAGAAAATCCAAGCCGAGGCACTTCCGTAACGTTTCCGTAACGTTTCCGTGAGTAATTACGCGAAGATTCTCGACCGTTCTTCAAGATTCATCGTTCGTTCTTCGTTTTCTTCAGTCTTCAACGGGTAAGTACCTCAAACCGAGCTTTTCAATTCATTCTATGTACCCGTGGTGGTCCACATTTTGTTTCATGTATTTTTATTCTCGTTTTCATTCGCTTTTTATACCCCCTTTTGACGTGCTTAAGCCATTTATTTAAGTCATTTCTCGCTTAATCTAAAAATAAAATAAATTTCCACCGATTGTTTGAATTGTATCATCCGTTAATTTCGGTTAAAATGAATTCCGACCGTTCGGTCATGCCGTAACCACGTTGGAAATCAAAAAAGAGGTAAAATAATAATATAATAATCAAAAAATACCTTTTATTAAAGTAAAGCGAAAAAAATCAATCGGACGTTTTCTCTTTGGGATTTCTCATTCTTAATTGAATTGACTAATAACTAAAGTGAAATTAAGGCTAAAATCAAACTCGCCTAGTCAAGCTCGTCCACAAAAAATAGATTTTTGAAAGTTTATCATTTCAGTTTCTTACTAAGTAAAATGGATCATTTTTAAGGTCCAACGCCTTAAAATGATCACTCTTCCAGTAAAAAGAATCACTTGATTCACGCATAATAAAGAACTACATAGGTCTGATTTCCTCTTCGATGGAGGGTACGTAGGAGCAAAAGCCCCGCTTTTGTTGACCTCAAAAAATAAAAAGAAATAAAGTTAAGGTAATACAATTTCCACAATTCTAAAAAATAGGCTGTTGTCCTTTGAGACAAACGTGAGAGGTGCTAATACCTTCCTCAAGCGTAAATACAACTCCCGAACTTAGAATTTTCATTTTGACCAGTTTCCTTCAGTTTTCCCGATGTTTTCCACAAATAAACGTTGGTGGCGACTCCGCGCATCTTTCCTCCTTTGGAAAGCGCACCCGTGAGCCTCGCCCTCGCTCGCCCGCGAAGGGCATGTTGCGACACTTAGGATTAAAAACAGATTAGGTTATGGATTCATTTCCTAATTTCAAAATTTAATCACAAATTGTTTGGATGATTTTCCAACATAATCTGTGATCTCAAACAATTTAGGCATTGATTCGATTGAACTATCTCTAATGCATTTGACTAAACTTTCACACTCTGAACATCATTTGTAGTAATTGTGATAATTCAATTTGCATTGGTTTAGTGAATTGGATTGATGCTATTAAACTTGATTTGTATTTTGTTTTATTATGTTCTATTTCTTTATCTTTGTTTTTGTGTTTTCGCGTTCCTTTACAGTCACTTACAAACTATTCGATGAAGTCTCCCTTTATTGTTTATAAGTGGATGAACGTAGAAACCAAATTGAACCATATCTCTAAGTCAACCTAGGTTAATCATGTGCTGCAGAATTTCCTTGTTTTATTTGTTTTGAAGCGATTCAACAATCACTATCAATGCGTCTTGGTATAGCATAGGGAAGGACATATTCTCTTGGTTTTGAGGCTGGTTGAACTTTCTTTACTCTTTTTAGGGCAAAAGCAACCAGGGCAGCAACTTTCTTGTTATGAAGAGCAACTTGAACGAAGCCTTCATCTTCTTGATCAGTCTCTCTTAGGTCCTTTAACCTTTGTGGGACTGAGGTTCCATCCATTGGACGCATAGGAGTGGGTGCAGTAGACTACTCGTGTCTTTTCTTCATCCTATGCTCCCTTGCAAGTAACTCCTCCTCCTCTTCTTCTTTCTGGGACTACTTCCTTGTTTTCTTTCTCCCGTGTTGCTAAGCCATTATCTTCTATATCTTTTAGGAGATACCAAAGTTGTTCAAACCTTGATCTTCTTTAGCAATGGCTTTGGCTAGCCTCCTCTGCTTCCTCTTGTTTATGGCGCCCAAGTCCACCTAAGAAGCGTCATTTTGGCTTTGTTCTAAATCAAACTACATAGCTTTTAGGTTAGTTTTGCTAAATTTTTGTTGTTTAGCAATGCTGAACCCTTGGCTATTAGAGTATGCTTAGAATCATCGTCCATGTTGTTGAAGACATGATACACGCCTTGATCCCACAACATCTTGTTGATGAGAACAACATGTAGGTAGGGTACCCTAGAAATGTAGGATTTTTTAGCCTTTGTATTTTAGGGCACCTAGACTAGTTTTACAAAACTACACTTAATACAAAAACTAGTCTAGGTGCCCTAAAATACAAGGGCTGAAAAATCCTACATTTCTAGGGTACCCTACCTACATTATGGAGCTCTAAATACAAGGCCCAAATGTTGGATCAAGTGGCCTCGAAATAATTAAGAAGGGGGGGTTGAATTAATTATTAATGAACCTTTACTAATTAAAAATCTATCCTTCTTAATGTTACTAGATTCAAGTAGGCTCTTACTATAATGTTAAGAAAGTAAAGAAAAGAAATAGAAACTTAACCAAAAGTAAAAGCGATAATTTAAGTGCACAGCGGAAATTAAAGAGTGTAGGGAAGAAGAAGACAAACACAAGAATTTTATACTGGTTCGGCAACAGCCCGTGCCTACATCCAGTCCCCAAGCGACCTGCGGTCCTTGGGATTTTTTTTTAACCTTGTAAAAACCTTTACAAGCAAAAATCCACAAGGGATGTACCCTCCCTTGTTTTCTTTGAACAACCAAGTGGATGTACCCTCCACTTGAACTAATCCACAAGAGATATACCCTCTCTTGTTCTCAGTTACAACAACCCAAGTAGATGTACCCTCTACTTGTACCACAAAGGATGTACCCTCCAATGTGTTAAGACAAAGTTCTTAGGCGGTTAGTCCTTTGAAATCTTTTGTTTAAGGGAAAGGGATGAATCAAAAGAATTCTCAGACTGTGTCATTTTGAATTCTTTGAAAAGGGAGAAGGGAGACACAAAAGAATTCAGGCGGTTAGTCCTTCGTTCTTTTGGAAAAGAGAGAAGAGAGACACAAAAAGAATTCAGGCGGTTAGTCCTTGGCGAATTCTTTTTGGCAAAGGGAGAAGAGAATGAAAAGATACAACACACTTTTGTTTTCTGTGAAAGAACAAAGTTTGGAAACCAGAACACTCAGAAAGCTTTTGGCAAAAGAAGAAGAAGAAGAAGAAGAAGAAGTTCAAAAAGATGTTCAAAGAGATTCAAAGGTTGTAAAAGAATATATATGAAAAGTTATTGAAATGCAAGTCAAGGTCTTACTTTTATAGACTCTTCATGTCTGGTCAAGATAAACCATTGGAAGAGTTATAACCTTGAGAAAAACCTGAAAACCCTTTGAAGAGTTACATCTCTTGATTTTTATTCAAAACTTGTCACTGGTAATCGATTACCAAAACCATGTAATTGATTACACAAAGCATTTTATGAAAAGATGTGACTCTTCACAATTGAATTTGAATTTCAATGTTCAGATACACTGGTAATCAATTACCAATATATTGTAATTGATTACACCATTTAAAAATCAATTGGAACGTTGCAAATTCAATTAAAAGCTTTTGAAATCAAACTTTGCCACTGGTAATCGATTACATGAAACTCGTAATCGATTACCAGAGAGTAAAAACTCTGGTAACTTAGAAAATTTTGAGAAAAACTCTTTTGAAAAACAAAACTGTGCTATGTTTGTTTTTGAAAAATCTTTTCAGTACTTCCCTTATGAAGTCTTCTTGATTTCTTCTCTTGAATCTTGAATTCATCTTTTCGTGAATCTTGAAATCAAACTTCTCTTGAATCTTCTGGATTTCTTTTCATGAAACTTGAAATTAATCTTGATCTTGAACTTGTTGACTCAATCTTGAAATCATTCTCTTGAGCTTTTTGTCATCATCTTTGTCATCATCAAAACTACGTGAATTAACTTGATTCATCATCATGAAGCTTGCTTCTACACCAAAAATAATGAAACCTTAATCTAATATGTACAAAGATAAGTGTGCTCATACTTAGCCTATGGGCCCAAAATCTACCCTAAGGCTCATGAGAACCCTAGGGCCTTCTCTTGCATCTCTGGCCCAATCTTCTTGGAGTCTTCTATCCAATGCCCTTGGGGGGTAGGATTGCATCATCCCCTCCCCCTTGAAAAGGATTTGACCTCAAATCCAGAGGTTCTTGAAACTCTGGGCTTCTTCCCTCAACACTTGTAAAAAGAATAAAAACATATATATTAGTGGTATTTGGTTTGTTGGAGTAAGGTAAGGTCTGAAAACCCATTTCCTGGGCATCTTCCCATGAGGGAACATGGTTCCTCACCAACTCAATGAGTGATGCTACAAGTATAGAAAAATATGGGACAAACCTTTTGTAAAAGTTCGTTAAGTCTTGGAAGCCCCAAATTTTCCTTATACTTAGTGGAGTGGACCACTCAAGAATGACCTTTATTCTCTTAGGGTTCGTGGGAACCCCTTGATCACCATTTAAAAAATTACGGAAAGTAATGCAATAAAATGTACCTTTTTTTATATTCTCATGTTGATTACTCCTACCAAAAAGTATGACAAACCTAAGGTGTCCCATATGAGCACCTAGGTTTGTATTGAAACAAAAAATAAGAACAAACCTACCTAATGAGTCCCTATGTACACAAATAATGAAGATGTTGAGTGCATGAGTTACAAAAGAGGGTTGCACCACTCAACACATTCATCATACCACCTATTTTAGTGATTTGGTGCCTAATAATACCTATTTTGGGCACCAACAAAGCACAAGGATTTAAGCTCTTACGAACCAAACCCTCATCCAACAACTCATTTACTTGAGGAATAACCTCAAGCCCAAGAGGTGTGACAGTGCTAACAAGTGTCTTTTGACAAAGGAGAAATTGTGGAGGTTGTCTAAGAGGGGAAGTTTCTTTAATGTTTGTCTTTATTGTAAAATGACTTTCCTTCTTAGCTAACATCTTTGAGGAGACATTTACTTCCTTACACTCATTCTTAACCATTAATGGTTGTCCTTCTTCTCGGGGGTAGATTTCTTCACTAGATTCTTCCCCTTTTGCTTCTTCACTTTCACTAGAGGAAGGTGAAGTAGTAGCCTCATCTTGGTTACTATAAATGTCCCTGCCCCTCATAATCATGGTTTTCTTGGTGGGGAATTGAGAAGTAATGTGTCCTCTTCCAAGACATTTAAAACACTTTATAGAGCTAGTCTTCTCTTGTATACTAGCCTTAGGGGGTTGCTTTTCTAGTGTCTTCCCCTTATCATCTTTGGGCTTAGAAGGTGCTTCCCCTAAGATTCCTAGACCTTGGTCTTTCTTTGGATAAGAGTGAGAGCCATAAGATTTTGAAGTAGACTTTCTTTTAAGTTGTTGCTCTACCCTTATTTCCTAATCTAAGTAAGCCTCTACATTGTCCTTCCCATGGAAGTATGAGAGGTTAATGTTAGCCTCTTGAGGCTTTCTTTCATTTCTCTCCTAAGGGAGTGAGGTCTAAGATGTGACCTATGCCTTCCTTCATAATAGTCACAAAGTTCACCACTTAGCCTCATTGAGGACCGTTTTGTAATTTTGTAACTGGTAATTTACTTACCTTCATTGCTTTCAAGTTTTGTAACAAAAAGGCCTTTCATTCGAAGTGTGTTGGGAGCCTCCAATAGGTTACCAAACTTCCATTTGTGTGTAATAATTTTAGGCAATTTTCCCTTAGGATAGAGAGTGTTTTTTTGGGAACCTTAAATGTTGTCATCCATACACTCCTAGGATCCGCCTAGTTTACATTTCTTGCACTTTAATTTCTTGCTTACTTTCATAGCTTTTTATCTTTTACTAGTCACACCTAGTTTATCTTGTAATTACATAATACTTTCTTCTTGTTTATCATGCTTATCTTGAGTTCATTTGAACCCTATCTTTTACTTTTTACAAACCCCCAACAAGAAAGAACCACAACTTAGGAACCAACATGAGTTATCATTCATCTAGTGTTAACGGTGAGGGTACTAGTCATAAGGATCCTCTATCTAGAATCTTAGATGAGTTGAGTTCCCTCAAGTTATGGAAAGAAAAACTAGAAAGAAAAGAAAAAGGAAAAGAGAGGGTAGAAATAAATCAAGATGAGAGAGAACAAATAAGAGACAAAGAAAGAAGAAAAATAATGAAAGAAATGAAAAGAGAAAAACTTGCTTCCTATAGTAGTCATGACTCTTGCAAGAGTTTAAGTGAAGAACTTAGTGACTATTATAGAGGGCGCCATAGTTCACATACTAAATATCATTTCCAAAGAATAGAAAAGGATAGAAGGCCTCAAGAGGTTAACATTAGCGTCCCATATTTCCATGGAAAAGATAACGTTGAGGCCTTCTTAGATTGGGAAATGAAGGTTGAACAACTCTTTGCTTGCCATCATATTAGTGAAGAGAGAAAAGTTCCATTGGCTACCCTTAGCTTTCAAGGGTATGCCCTCTATTGGTGGACTTCCCTTGTTAGGGAACGGAGGATTCATGGGGATCCTCCAGTAGAGTATTGGAATGATCTTAAGAGTGCCCTTAGGAAGAGGCACATTCCCTCCTACTATGAAAGGGAGCTTATGGACAAGCTCCAAAGGCTTAGATAAGGGAGTATGGGTGTTGAAGAATATAGACAACAAATGAAACTACTCCTTTTAAGAGCTGGACTTAGGGAGGAGGAAAGAACAAGCATAGCTAGGTTCCTTAGTGGGCTTAATATGGAAGTGAGGGACAAGGTTGAACTCCTTCCATATAGGAACTTAGATGAGCTAGTCCAACTTTGTATAAGAATGAAGCAAAAACTTAAAAGAAAGCCTCCTTCAAAATCTTATGGCTTTCACTCTTATCCAAGGAAGGACCAAACCCAAGGAATTTTGGGGGCTGCACCTTCAAAACCCGAGGAAGATAAGGATAAGAACATAGAGAAATCCACCCCTAAGACTAGTTCCCAAGAAAGGACTAGCAACATTAAATGCTTCAAATGTCTTGGGAGAGGTCACATTGCCTCTCAATGCCCCATAAAGAAAATCATGATTATGAGGGGTCAAGACATTTATAGTAGTATGTGACACCCTCTACCCTCACAAATAACGAATAAAAGGAAATAAAATCATGCGGATTTTTTTTAAACACATTGACTTTAAATTAATTTCAAAAGATAAAGGGTTCACATCCATTTAATGAAAACATAGTAGAAATTGTTCGAATAAAAACAAAGTTATCCCGACTCAAAACAAGGTCGTCTATGCTGAATAAATAAAGAAAACTAAAACGGAAAACATAACACAATTATATCGTTTACGGAAATTATAGCATGTCTCTATCATACACTAAGTCTCTCTGGCTCTATCATGGAACTCTTCATATGATGGCTCACCTGAAACAAAAAGGCAATTAGCCCAAACACAAACACACATTGGGAGTGAGTTATCACATTCATATATAATAAAACATTAGAGCATCTGAAACATATAATACTTAAAGCTGAATTTATATAAATAGCATCACTTCACAAAACCACACACATTATTCACACCCATTCGAGTTCACACACTCCAGAAAATAATATCAAACCACAATTATTAACTCAATGAAAGTCAAACACAAGCGTTATGCGACAAATACACTAGACTCAAGCCTACATGCAATGTGGTACCATATTTCAATGAAAAACCTCGTCAGGCGCCTAGGAGTACATGACAGGACATGCCTCACAATGGGTAGGTCAGGTCACTCTCACTGAGTGAAATCATCAGGAGACCAGTCAGAGTCACGTTGTTTTGTGAGAATGCTCCAACCATGTGGGATTGACACAGGCTTAAAGGAGCACTCAAACCGGATGACCCCCAAGGCCTACACTCCGAAGAGTTCGTCAGAGCCTCTCCCTCCTGATTCAGGTCCAACCCAGAAAAAACATTTGAACACACAGACTCTACCTATGAATTATGCAATGCACACAACTACTCAATTGTTTTCAAAATCTCAATTATATATATATTTTAACTCATCGCGCCTCAAGTGATTAAAATAGTCGGGTTCCCATAGTGGATCTCATCACAACTCATCGCGCATTAACTCGTCGCCCTTAAAGGGTCTTACAGTTGTGTGATTACATAATTCATGGCTCACAACTCAAAACATACAACATCTCAACAATCATGTAATTCACAATCCATTATGTACCAAATGATTATCACTTACACACAATCTCAATCACAATTTCATAATAAAATAATTTATCACATCCCATGCATCCTACACATATCATTCAATAGTAACATTTACTTGACACAACAAAATATAAATTAAATTGAAATATATTAATTCAACAAAATAAAATAAAAAAAACTTCTACAACAATTAATTTATAAAGTAACAAAAATAATCACTATGACACAATAATTTCTATAACAACCTTATTTTATTTATTCTTCTTCTTCTTATTATTATTATTATTATTACACATCACAGTGTAAATGCCTACTTGGAATACACTAAGACAAAAATAAACAGAATACCAAACCATTTTTTTTTATTAATTCAAAAAAATAAAAATAATTATTATTACGCAATAAGTTTTACAACAGTATTTAATATATATATATATATATATATATATATATATATATATATATATATATATATATATATATTATTGCACCTTGAAAGGAATATTTAACTATTGAAATCCGTTTATCAATTTAATGTGAAGAAAACATTAACGTAAGCATATTTTTTGCACCTTAAAAGGAGTGTTTATGCTATAATCTGTTTATCAATTTAATATGCAGAAAACAGTCATGTATCAAGCATATTTGCTGCACTTTAACATATCAAAGTTTTTTTTAACTGCTGCAATTTCGTTAGACTATCAAATTAGTTTGTTAAAAGTAAAATTTGTCAAAAATTAAAGAAAAAATGAAATTAAAAGGTGCAGTCAAACCATTAATTTAACAGACATATTTTTGAGACTACAAATATTTTATACTAAGATCAATCCCTAGTCAAGTAAAATAGGATAACTATAAACAATGTATAACTAACTTAACTCAATTCTGTATAGCAACATCCTAAGGAATCCAAAGGTATGAAAAATAATAAGTATGCGAATCCTACTAGCTAACCAGATGTTCTTTGTTTTCATTTTTGCAACAAGTATTATGCGTCTTGCACTATTTTCAAAAGAATTGTGGCAAACTTAAAGCAAAGGTTCCTAAAACAGGGAAAACAACTCTTATTTCAATTGAAAATTCGAAATACAATAGCAGAGAAAGAGATGGCAATAAATTGTAGTTCATAAGTTTTGATTACAAATAATAGGGAATACAATTATTTGGTCAAATTTTTCATTTGAAATAATAACAATTCACTGACACATTCCAGAAGAGATGGTAAATCACAAGCGCAAAACAACGAAAAACATATGCATTAATATACAAAAAAGAATTCAAGTAATAACAATTAACAATAAAAAAAAGAAAAATCTGATATAAAAAAGAAAATCATATCAGTATACATTAAACAGGATCATAGAATTTCATGATGACAAATATTACACTCAATTTAGCGTATGAAATATTCAATCTGCAAGGGGTTCATGAATTAAAATTTTATAAAACAACCCAAAATACCCCAAAATTGATCCTCTAGAGATCCCTATACATGTTCCTTCTAATCCCCAAGAGCGAGTAACCCATCCCTTACCTCATTGTAGTCGCTCAAACGTTCTCCGTTAGCAATTGTGGCATTTTTTGGTGCTCTCTAGAGCTCCTCCTCCGATTGTTCTGTTAGGGTTCTTGTGCGTCAAAAAAAGAAAAAGGAACAAAAGGGTTTTCTAAAAGCTGCTCTAGGTTAAAATTTTGGCTTATATAGTGGGAAATTATGACCTATTTAATTTTATTTATTTATTAATTTATTAATTTTATTTATTTATAGGAGAGCTTTAAAGTTACGGCTGTTACACAGTCATGAGGAGACTACTTCTTCCCCTTCCTCTAGTGGTGAAGAGTCTAGTGAGAAAGTCTACTGTAGAAGCAAATGACTTTGATGTTTTGATGATGATCATGATGATTTGATATGCAAATGCGCTTTTCAGGTTTAAATTCAAGACAATGATTCAAGAATACAAGACACAAACATCAAGATGATCACTAGTACATTAGGAAGGAAATTCCTAATTGATATAGCAAAAGGTTTGGCCAAGTAATTTATGTTAAAAAGTGTTTTTCAAGAGATTTACTCTCTGGTAATCGATTACCAGAGGATGTAATCGATTACCACTGGCCAAAAATGTTTACAACAGCTATTAAAAATTTGAATTCAAATTTTAGACTGTGTAATTGATTACACCATATTGGTAATCGGTTACCAGCAGTTAATAAACGTTTTAATTCAAATTTTAAAACCTGTAATCGATTACACAAATCCTGTAATCGATTACCAGAGGAGATTTTCAGAAAAATATTTCTAAGAGTCAAATCTTCTCAAATGGTTTTTACATGACCACCAAAGGTCTATATATATGTGACTTAAAAACACGAATTTGCTCAGAGTTTTTCAGAACAACAAGTCTTATTCTCTCAAAGAGCAAAAACATTTTATCCTCTTAAGAATTCCATGGCCAATACACTTGCAATTCAATAAGGAATCAATTGAGTGCTCAGATTGTAAAATCTATCTCTTTTAAGAGAGATTCATTCTTCTCTTCTTTCTAAATTCTCTAAGGGATTAAGAGACCGAGGGTCTCTTGTTGTAAAAGAATTCTGAACACAAAGGAAGGATTGTCCTTGTGTGTTCAGAACTTGTAAAAGGATTTTACAAGATAGTGGAACTCTCAAGCGGGTTGCTTGGGGACTGGACGTAGGCACAAGGGTGTGGCCGAACCAGTATAAATCCGAGTTTGCACTTTCTCTTCCCTTAAACTCTTTTATTTATTATTTCTTTATATTTATATTCAGATTGTTCTATTTGAATCATTATTTAAGATTTCATTTTTAAGGGAATTTGTAACTTGCATAGAAAGTGAAATAGAATTTTAATTGGGGAAATAGTTTGCAATATCTTAATTCAACCCCCCTTCTTAAGATATCTGAGGCCACTTGTCTAACAAGTGGTATCAGAGCTTCATTCTTGTATAAAGTTTAGAAGCTTCAAGAAAAATGGCCTCAGCAAACTTCTTATTTCCAGAAGGAAATTCAATCAATAGACCTCCAATCTTTAATGGAGAGGGTTACCACTACTGGAAAACCCGAATGCAAATTTTTATTGAGGCAATAGACTTAAATATTTGGGAAGCCATAGAAATAGGGCCTTATATACCCACCACAGTAGAAAGAACCACAATAGATGGGAGCACAACAAGTGAAAGCATAACAATAGAAAAACATAGAGATAGATGGTCTGAAGAGGATAGAAGACGAGTACAATACAATTTAAAAGCCAAAAATATAATTACATCTGCCCTGGGAATGGATGAATATTTCAGGGTTTCAAATTGTAAGAGTGCTAAGGAAATGTGGGACACTCTACAATTAACACATGAAGGTACACCAGATGTTAAAAGATCTAGGATAAACACATTTACTCATGAATATGAACTATTTAGGATGAATGCAAATGAAAGCATTCAAGACATGCAAAAGAGGTTCACACATATAGTAAATCATCTTGCAGCCTTAGGGAAAGAGTTTCAAAATGAAGATCTCATAAACAAAGTATTAAGATGCTTAAGCAGAGAATGGCAACCTAAAGTAACAACCATTACTGAATCAAGAGATTTATCTAACATGACTCTTGCTACTCTATTTGGAAAGGTACAGGAACACGAAATGGAATTGTTGAGATTAAATCAACATGAAGAAAATGACAAGAAAAAGAAGGGAATTGCTCTTAAAGCCTCATCTTCAATCCAAGAAGAAAGTGATAAGGAAATTGATCTAGATGAAGATGATGATCTTAGCCTTTTTGTAAAAAGGTTCAACAAGTTTCTTAAAGTAAGAGGAAATCAAAGGCGACCCAATTTTAAATCTAAAAGAAGGACAAAAACTTCATCTTCTACTCCAAAATGCTTTGAATGCAATCAACCTGGACATCTGAGGGTTGATTGTCCTATCTTCAAGAAAAAGATGGAGAAGTCTGAAAAGAAAAACTTTAGTGAAAAGAAATTGAAGAAAGCATACATCACATGGGATGACAATGATATGGAATCTTCTGAAGATTCAGAAAATGAAGAGATAAACCTCTGTCTAATGGCTAAAAGTTATGAAAGTGATGAAGAGGTAACATCTTCAAATAACTTATCCATTTCTTTTGATGAATTACAAGATGCATTTGCTGATTTGCATAAAGAGTCAATTAAACTTGCAAAGTTAGTTTCATCTTCTAAGAAAACAATTTCAGACTTAGAAAATGAAATTTCAAAATTAAAAAAGAATTAGATCATCTTAGAACTAAAGTCTCAATTTCTAAATCAAATGAAAAAGTTCATATCTCTACTATTTCTGACAAGAAAATATCTGATCCTTGTAGTTGTTGTGAAAAATATGAAAAAGAAATTAAAGAGTTGAAAAACTCACTTGCAAAATTTTCTTATAGTAAAAATAATTTAGATGTCATATTAGGAAAACAAAGATGTGTCTCTAATAAGGCTAGAATAGGATATAAACATGAAAAACAACAAAAACCTCATAAAAACCTCTTTAGTTCCACACAAAAATATAATTCTAGTTCTATCACTTGTTTTTACTGTGGAAGAAAAGGGCATGGCATATCTACTTGCTACTTTAAGAAAAACTACAGCAACATTAAAATGATATGGGTCCCAAAAGGATCTTCAGTATACACTAACACACAAGGACCCAATAAAGTTTGGGTACCTAAGTCAAAAACTTGATTATGTACGTGTCTTTGAGGAAGAGTGGTACGTAGATAGCGGATGTTCAAAACATATGACTGGAGATGCATCAAAGTTTACGCATATCTCTCCCAAGAAAAGTGGGCATGTAACATATGGTGACAACAACAAAGGTAGAATCCTTGGAGTTGGTAAAATAGGTACAAATTCTTCAAACTCCATTGAAAATGTTCTACTTGTTGAAGGTCTTAAGCACAACCTGCTTAGTGTTAGTCAATTATGTGACAAAGGCTATCTAGTATCATTTGATTCTCAAAAATGTCTTATAGAACATAAGCATGACATTAATATAAAGCATGTAGGACATAGAGTCAACAATGTATACATGATAGACTTAAGCCTAAAAATAGATAACAATCATTGTTTTCTTAGCAAAGATGATGATCCATGGTTATGGCATAAAAGAATTGCTCACATAAACATGGATCACTTAAACAAATTAATTTCAAAAGATTTAGTAGTTGGTTTGCCTAAATTGAAATTTGAAAAAGATAAACTATGTGATGCATGTCAAAAGGGTAAACAAACTAAAGTCTCATTCAAACCTAAAAATATTGTTTCAACCACTCAACCCTTACAATTATTGCATATGGATTTATTTGATCCATCTAGAACCATGAGTTTTGGAGGAAATTACTATGCTCTTGTTATAGTTGATGATTTCTTTAGATATACTTGGACATTATTCATTACTCATAAAAGTGATGCATTCTAAGCATTTAGAAAACTTGCTAAAGTTATACAAAACAAGAAAAATCTTAAGATTGCATCCATTAGAAGTGATCATGGGGGTGAATTTGAAAACTAAGATTTTGAATTATTTTGTGAAGAACATGGTATTGAACATAATTTTTCTGCACCTAGAACCCCTCAACAAAATGGAGTTGTTGAGAGGAAAAATAAGTCATTGGAAGAAATTGCTAGAACTTTATTAAATGATACTTCTCTTCCAAAATATTTTTGGGCTGAAGCCGTCAATACTGCATGTTACATCATGAATAGGGCCTTAATAAGACCCATTTTAAAGAAAACCCCATATGAGTTATATAATGGTAGAAAACCCAACATTTCACATCTGCATGTTTTTGGTTGCAAATGTTTTGTGCTTAATAATGGTAAAGATAATCTAGGAAAATTTGATGCAAAATCTGATGAAGGCATCTTTCTTGGATATTCATTGCAAAGTAAAGCATATAGAATATATAACAAAAGAACTATGAGTATTGAGGAATCCATTCATGTTACTTTTGATGAATCTAATGCTATCTTGTCAAGAAAGAATATGCTAGATGATATTGCAGAATCTTTAGAACAAATTCATATTCATGGACAAGATTCTAAAGGAAAAGGGAAAGGAATCAATGAAGATCCTCCAGAAGAAGCCAAATCAAATAATGAACTTCCAAAATAATGGAAAGCCTCAAAAGATTATCCCCTCGACAGCATTATTGGTGATATCTCAAAAGGGGTAACAACTAGACATTCTCTTAAAGAATTATGCAATAATATGGCTTTTGTATCTATGATTGAACCTAAAAATATAAAAGAAGCCATAATAGATGATAATTGGATAATTGCTATGCAAGAAGAACTGAATCAATTTGAAAGAAACAATGTGTGGGAACTTGTTGAGAAACCTAAAAACTATCCCATTATTGGAACAAAATGGGTATTTAGAAATAAGTTAGATGAACATGGAATAATCATTAGAAATAAGGCTAGATTAGTTGCAAAAGGTTATAATCAAGAAGAAGGTATAGATTATGAAGAAACATATGCTCCAGTTGCTAGATTAGAAGCCATTAGAATGCTCTTAGCATATGCATCCATAATGAACTTTAAGCTTTATCAAATGGATGTTAAAAGTGCTTTTCTAAATGGCTTAATTCAAGAAGAAGTATATGTTGAACAACCACCCGGTTTTGAAATATTGGATAAGCCAAATCATGTCTATAAATTGAAAAAGGCTTTATATGGCTTGAAACAAGCCCCTAGGGCTTGGTACGAGCGTCTAAGTAAGTTCCTTTTAGAAAAGGAATTCTCTAGAGGAAAAGTGGATACTACTCTTTTCATAAAGAGAAAATCACATGATATTTTATTAGTTCAAATTTATGTTGATGATATTATTTTTGGATCCACTAATGAATTATTGTGCAAGGAATTCTCCCATGACATGCAAAGTGAGTTTGAAATGTCAATGATGGGAGAACTTAATTTCTTTCTTGGATTGCAAATTAAACAAACCAAGGATGGTATCTTTGTCAATCAATCCAAGTATTGCAAAGAGTTAATCCACAAATTCGACATGGAAAATGCTAAGCACATGGCTACACCAATGAGCACTGCTTGCTATCTAGATAAAGATGAAACCGGTCAGTCAATAGATGTTAAGCAATATCGAGGTATGATCGGATCACTTCTTTATTTATCTGCTAGCAGACCTGATATAATGTTTAGTGTGTGTATGTGTGCTAGATTTCAATCAAATCCTAAACAATCACATCTTAGTGCTGTTAAAAGAATCATAAGATATTTAGTAGGCACTATGAACATAGGTTTATGGTATCCTAGAAATTCCACATGCACCTTAATTGGATATTCTGATTCAGACTTTGCCGGTTCTAAAACAGATAGAAAGAGCACAAGTGGAACTTGCCAGTTCATTGGTTCTACTCCAGTTTCTTGGCATAGTAAGAAACAAAATAGTGTTGCTTTATCCACTGCAGAAGCGGAATATATTTCTGCTGGCAGTTGTTGTGCACAAATCCTATGGATGAAGCAACAACTTTCTGACTATGGAATCCTTCTTGACCATATACCTATTAGATGTGATAATACAAGTGCAATTAATCTTTCCAAGAATCCAGTTCAACACTCTAGAACTAAACATATAGAAATTAGGCACCATTTTCTAAGAGATCATGTTCTAAAGGGAGATTGAGTGTTAGAGTTTGTTGATACTAAGAATTAACTTGCTGATATCTTCACAAAACCTCTCCCCAAAGAAAAATTCTTCTCTATTAGAAGGGAATTAGGCCTCTTAGATGTTAGTGATTTAGACAAATAAGGATTGATTGATTAATTTATTTTTATGATTGATGGTTTGTGTTTAGTATGTTACTCTGATTGATTTTGTTTAAATTCTTGTTATTATGATAAGATTTATAAATTATTGCGTGTTTGATGTTTGAATGATTGAATTAAATGCATTAGTAGTAATAATTGATAGTATTAGATGTATTTAGCATAAACATAGGTTATTTTAGAGGAACTAGCCTAGTTTGTGCTCTGGTAATCGATTACCACTCAGTGTAATCGATTACACAAGAACAGGTAGCCTGTAATCGATTACAACATCCTGTAATCAATTACCAGAAGGCTTATTACTCATGTAATCGATTACCACACCTTGTAATCGATTACAACTCGTCCTCGTCTATAAATACCTACGAAACCAGTCTTGCTGCGCAGCCAAAGCTCCTCCTCGTGCCTCCTTCATCCCTAAATCTTCAAACCTTCATATCTTCCTCAATTATTCACCAAAACACATCCCGTAAAGCCTAATCTTCCTCTTTTTCACTCCTCTTTCACTTCCACCGATTGAAATTCACTGAAACTTCATCAAATGGCAGAACCATCGAAGAAGAGAAAGGGATCATCCTCCACCGCCGCTGCTGCTGCCCATCGCCACCACGGACCATCCGAAGCACCCACAACACCTATCCATCCTTCTTTGTCATCTCCAAGATCATCCACTCTGTTTTCTTCCGATGATCAATGTCAATAGTACCTTTCTCAATTTTCTTCTAGGATCATTTTAGACCCTAAGTACCTAGACGTAGATTTCTTTAATGATGAGACGTTTGATTGCTATCAAGTGTTTCAAAATTCTGGCTTGGTTGATTTCATGTCTTTAAAATTGCCACATTATCCTGAACTTGTCAAGGTCTTCTACTGCAATTTAAAAATTCAGGATGGCCTTATTTCTTCTGAGTTGCATAGTATTCCCATGATCATTGGTCAATCATTGTTCTTTTCCTTGACTCACTTACCCAGTCAAGGTGCACCTTTTGAGGGCACCATTGTTGATGACTGGAAATTTGATTATTCTAGTCATGATGCTTGCCATATGGTTTGCAATGACCAGGCTGAAATGACCGGTAGATTGCTGGCCGGATCATTGACATTTGATAATCGCATCATGCACTATATAATTGTTAGAATTTTGCTTCCCCAGTCTTCAAATTTGGCTCAAGCCTCTGAGGAGGACTTGATTTTGATGTGGGCTTTCCTTACCGGTCGTCAAATCGACTGGGCTCACTTGGTTCGGTACTGAATGCATAAGGCATTACGGGCCAATGCACCTCTCCCTTACCCTCAATTGATAACTCTATTTTTGTGTCATTTTCAAATTACGCTTGATGATGAACCATTTGTTCAAGTCAAGCATTCCTTTGCTATTGGTGCTGGTGCAGTGACTTCTTTTGGATACCGTAAGGATCAAAATGGTCAATGGCTGAAGAAAGATGCACTTCCTCCTCAATATGAGCGTATTCCTTCTCCTCCTCCTCAGCGAGATGATTCAGTCCTCATGACTGAAGTTCTTTCCGAGTTACGGGGTCTTCGTTCTTATGTTGGTGAACGTTTCGACTCACTGGATACTCGCTTTGCCGGAATGGATATTCGCCTCACACAGCTTGAAGAAGATGTGGGTTACATTCGTCAGAGTTTCGATCTTCCACCACCACCTCCACCTTCTTAGAATTTAGTTTATAATTCTATGTTTCTTATAAGTCGTGTATTTTGGCTATGATATTTTGATTATTGCTTTCAGCACATTATTTATCTTTTAGTATTTGGACTTTAGTCTTTTATGTTTTTATTCTATGTGGTTCTGAATAGTGACTGTTTGGATTTCATTTTGGTTATCACTTATTTATGTTTTTGGTTGGTTATGATTTCTGATTGATCTTTGTCACTTCATTATATTATTTATTTTTGGTTCCCACGAACTTTGGCTTTTTGATGTTGCCAAAGGGGGAGAAAAATGGGGTGTAGAGAAGCTTAGAAAAAGCTTAGAACTCAAGTGATCATCAATTCCAAAACCTAGGGGGAGTGAACGCAAATTTTATAAATATACATTGCTTGCTTGTATCTTGATTTCAAGACTTATATTGTCATCATCAAAAAGGGGGAGATTGTAGAAGCAAATGACTTTGATGTTTTGATGATGATCATGATGATTTGATGCAAATGCGCTTTTCAAGTTTAAATTCAAGACAATGATTCAAGAATACAAGACACAAACATCAAGATGATCACTAGTACATTAGGAAGGAAATTCCTAATTGATATAGCGAAAGGTTTAATCAAGTAATTTATGTTAAAAAGTGTTTTTCAAGAGATTTACTCTCTGGTAATCGATTACCAGAGGATGTAATCGATTACCAGTGGCAAAAAATGTTTACAACAGCTATTAAAAATTTGAATTCAAATTTTAGACTGTGTAATCGATTACACCATATTGGTAATCGATTACCAGTAGTTAATAAACGTTTTAATTCAAATTTTAAAACCTGTAATCGATTACACAAATCCTGTAATCGATTACCAAAGGAGATTTTCAGAAAAATATTTCTAAGAGTCACATCTTCTCAAATGGTTTTTACATGACCACCAAAGGTCTATATATATGTGACTTAAAACACGAATTTGCTCAGAGTTTTTCAGAACAACAAGTCTTATTCTCTCAAAGAGCAAAAACATTTTATCCTCTTAAGAATTCCATGGTCAATACACTTGCAATTCAATAAGGAATCAATTGAGTGCTCTGATTGTAAAATCTATCTCTTTCAAGAGAGATTCATTCTTCTCTTCTTTCTAAATTCTCTAAGGGATTAAGAGACCGAGGGTCTCTTGTTGTAAAAGAATTCTGAACACAAAGGAAGGATTGTCCTTGTGTGTTCAGAACTTGTAAAAGGATTTTACAAGATAGTGGAACTCTTAAGCAGGTTGCTTGGGGACTGGACGTAGGCACAAGGGTGTGGCCGAACCAGTATAAATCCGAGTTTGCACTTTCTCTTCCCTTAAACTCTTTTATTTATTATTGCTTTATATTTATATTCAGATTGTTCTATTTGAATCATTATTTAAGAGTTCATTTTTAAGGGAATTTGTAACTTGTATAGAAAGTGAAATAGAATTTTAATTGGGGAAATAGTTAAATATATCTTAATTCAACCCCCTTTCTTAAGATATATGAGGCCACTTGTCTAACATCTACCCCCATGAAGAAGGTGACCTTGTAATGATTAGAAGGCTCCTTGGAGGTCAATCTTGTGATCTATCTCAATCCCAAAGAGAGAACATCTTTCATACAAGATGCAAAATTTTAGATAAAACTTGTTCTCTCACTGTGGATAGTGGATCTTGTTGCAATTGTTGTAGCACAAGATTAGTTTCCAAGTTGAACCTCACTATCATTCCCAACCCAAAACCTTATAAACTTCAATGGCTCAATGAGCAAGGGGAAATGATAGTTAACCAACAAGTGAATGTACCTTTCTCCATTAGGCCATATAAGGATGAAGTTAATTGTGATATAGTTCCCATGGAGGCAGGGCATATTCTTTTAGGAAGGCCTTGGCAATTTGATAGGAAGATCATGTACAATGGCCTAATTAATGAGATTACCCTCACCCATCTTGGCACTAAATTTGTGTTGCATCCTCAAACACCTTCACAGGTGGCCAAAGATTAACTAAGTATGAAAGATAAGAGCGACGAGGAAGAAAAACTAGAAAAACATAAGAAAAAGAAGGATAGTAAGGCCTTGTCTTCAAAGGCCAAGGGGAAGGAAAAAGAGGAAAATGATTCCTCCAAGAAGATGGTTAAGAAAGAAAATCATTTAGCAACAAAAGGTGATATCAAAAGAGCACTCCTTCTTAAACAATTTTTCTACCTTCTCCTATCAAGGGAAACATCCCTTAGCACTGTCATACCTCTTGAGCTTGAGGTTAATCCTCAAGTAAAGGAGTTGTTGGATGAGGGTTTGGTTCGTAAGAGCTTAAATCCTTATGCTTTGTTGGTGCCCAAAATAAGTATTATGAGGCACCAAATCCCTATGATAGGTGTATGATGAATGTGTTGAATGGTGCAACCCTCTTTTGTAAAATCACCCATGCATCCAACATCTTCATAATTCATATACATAGGGACTCATTAGGTAGGTTTGTTCTTATTTTTAGTTTCAATAAAAACTTAGGTGCTCATATAGGACACTTTATTGCATTACTTTCCTTAATTTTTTAAATAAAGATCAAGGGGTTCTCACGGACCGTAAGAGAATAAAGGTCATTCCTGAGTGGCCCACTCCACCAAGTATAAGGAAAGTTTGGGGCTTCCATGACCTAACAAACTTTTACAAAAGGTTTGTCCCATATTTTTCTATACTTGTAGCACCAATCATTGAGTTGGGTAGGAACCATGTTCCCTCATGGGAAGATGCCTAGGAAAGAGGTTTTCAGACCTTACCCTACTGCAACATACCAAACACCACTAATATATATGTTTTTATTCTTTTTACAGGTGTTGAGGGAATAAGCCCAGAGCTTTAAGAACATCTGGATTTGAGGTCAAATCCTTTTCAAGGGGGAGAGAATTATGCAATCCTACCCTCCAAGGGCATTGGATAGAAAACTCCAAGAAGATCGGGCCAGAGATGCAAGAGAAGGCCCTAGGGTTCTCATGAGCCTTAGGGTAGATTTTGGGTCCATGGACTAAGTATGAGCCAACTTATCTTTGTACATACTAGATTAGGATTTCATCATTTTTGGGCCTTGTATTTAGGGCTCCATAATGTAGGTAGGGTACCCTAGAAATGTAGGATTTTTCAGTCCTTGTATTTTAGGGCACCTAGACTAGTTTTTGTATTTAGGGTAGTTTTGTAATTTCACATGAATTAAGTGAACATTTGATGTGTGTGTTGAGAAATAAATTTAATTGAATTGGGAGAAGCCCAATCCAATTAAATTTTAGAGGGTGAGGTGAGCATTTTCTTGCTACACCCCATTGCCACATCAAATAGTCACACTTTGTGCATGTCCTTCATGCTTTACATGCCTCATGACACCTAAGCACACTCAGTGGAGAATCTTGAACTTGATCTTGGATTAGTGGGCTGAACCATAGCTAAAATTCACTAATCATAATTAGTGAAATTTTGGATCCACAAATTCAATTTCAAATTTAAGTCAAATTTGAATAGAAATTCAAATTTCCATCTAATTTTTTGTGACACTTAGGCTATAAATAGAGGCTATGTGTGTGCATTTTTTTAACTTTGATCATTTGAGAATTACACTAATTTGAAAAATCCTATATTTCTAGGGTACCCTACCTACATTATGGAGCCCTAAATAAAAGCCCCAAAAATAATGAAAGCTTAATCTAATATGTACAATGATAAGTGGGCTCATACTTAGCCCATGGGCCCAAAATCTACCCTAAGGCTCATGAGAACCCTAGGGCCTTCTCTTGCATCTCTGGCCCAATCTTCTTGGACTCTTCTATCCAATGCCCTTGGGGGGTAGGATTGCATCACCCTACCTACATTATGGATCCCTAAATACAAGGCCCCAAAATAATGAAATCCTAATCTAATATGTACAAAGGCAAGTGGGCTTATACTGAGCCCATAGGCCCAAAATCTACCCTAAGGCCCATGAGAACCCAAGGGCCTTCTCTGTTGGATCGAGTGGCCTCAGAATAACTAAGAAGAGGGGGTTGAATTAATTATTCCCTAACCTTTACTAATTAAAAGATTACTCTTCTAAGGCTTTTACTAAATTGTTATGAGAATGAGGAGTAGAAGAGAAACTTAACAGAAAGTAAAAGCGGAAATTAAATGCACAGCGGAAAGTAAAAGAGTAGGGAAGAAGGAAACAAACACACAAGAGTTTTTATACTGGTTCGGCAACAACCCGTGCCTACATCCAGTCCCCAAGCGACCTGCGGTCCTTGAGATTTCTTTCAACCTTGTAAAAGATTGATTGAATAAGTGTTCAAGATTGAATGAATGAATAAAAATGCAAAACAAAGCCTTGCTTTTATAGACTCTTCATGTCTGGTCAAGAAGACCTTTTAGAAGAGTTATAACTTTTAGAAAAACTTAAAACCAATATGAAAAAGTCAAAAACCTTTTAAAGAGTTACATCTTTTGATTTATTCAGAAACAGTCACTGGTAATCGATTACCAAATTAGTGTAATCAATTACACAAAGCTTTTATGTGAAAGGATGTGACTCTTCACTTTTGAATTTGAATTTCAACGTTCAAAGGCACTGGTAATCGATTACCAAAACATTGTAATCGATTACAGCTTTTTGAAATTAATTGGAACGTTGTAAATTCAATTTGAAAACTTTTTGAAAACAATTTTGCTACTGGTAGTCGATTACAGCAATCTAGTAATCGATTACCAGAGAGTAAAAACTCTTTGGTAAACATGTTTTGAGAAAAATCATGTGCTACTCAATTTTTGAGAAAAACTTTTCATACTTATCTTGATTAAGCCTTCTCTTGATTCTAGAATCTCGAGTCTTGAATCTTGATCTTGATTCTTGAGATCTTGAACCTTGAATCTTGATTCTTGACTCTAAACTTTCTTCTTGAGTCTTGAATTCTTCTTGATGCTTATCTTGAACTCTTGAATTGTTCTTGATTCACTTGAGTTGTTCTTTGATTGATCTTTGAGCTTTTTGTCATCTCCTTTGTCATCATCTTTTGTTATCATCATTGTCATCATTGTTATCATCAAAACACCTTTGAATCACCTTTGATTCTCCATGAAGCTTTGCTTCTACAATCTCCCCCTTTTTGATGATGACAACTTCTGAAATCAAGAAACACACACACACTTTTTCCTAGTCGATCACTCACATAAATTCTCCCCCTTTGTTTTTGAATTTGTGCTTATCTTAAAATTAAATTGATTACTCATGTGAGTTCTTGATTTAATCCCATTTCTCTCCGCCTTTGGCATCAACAAAAAGCCAAAGTACGTATCAAAATTTAAGAATGCAAATATAACTAAACATTCAAACAGCATTTATGAAGAACCATCAACCAAATCATGAAGTAAGAACCATGAAGCAACAATCATAAATATATTAACTATAAAATCCACATAGCCAAATGACATACTTGTTCAACCATACCATGCAAATAAGGAAATAGTAAATTGTTCAAATACCATAATAATATAGCCAAAATACAAGGCTGAAAATCAAAGTACTAATAATATTAAAATAGAAATCTAAGATGATGGTGGCGGCGGTGGTGGAAGATCGAAGCTTCAACGAATCTAAGATACATCTTCTTCAACCTTTGTCATTCTTGACTCCATTTCATTGAAGCGCATATCCACTTGCAATTCCAAAGTGTCAAACCTCTCACCAACAAAGGTTTGAAGACCGTCAAACTTTTCCAAAGTCTTCGAAAGAAGAGATGAATCTTCTCCCTCATGTCCTTCTTCACCAACATTTCTAGCACCCTTCTTTATCCAAGAGCCATCATGCTCCTTAATATAACCAAAGGATGCTATGACTGAAGCGCCTATAAGGAATGATCTCTTGATTGGAACATAGGGTTCAGAATCAAGAGGGATGTTGAAGTGTTGAAGGAAAAGGGTAACAAGATGAGGATAAGGCAATAGGGCATTCAATTGCAATGCCTTATGCATGCGATATCTAACAAGGTGTGCCCAATCAATTTGTAAACCTTTATGAAAGGCCCACATGACAATGAGATCTTCTTCAGAAACCTGGGCAAGGTTTGAAGATCTAGGAAGCAAAATGCATGTTAGACAAGTGGCCTCAGATATCTTAAGAAGGGGGGGTTGAATTAAGATATTCCAAACTGTTTCCCCTAATTAAAAATCTATTTCACTTTTTACTCAAGTTATGAATTCCCTTAATGACAATCTTCTTAAATATTAATTCAAACGAAGCAACTTGAATATGAATATAAAGCAATAATAAATAAAGGAGATTAAGGGAAGAGAAAATGCAAACTCAGTTTTATACTGGTTCGGCCACACCCTTGTGCCTACGTCCAGTCCCCAAGCAACCCGCTTGAGAATTCCACTATCTTGTAAATTCCTTTTACAAGTTCTAAACACACAAGGACAATCCTTCCTTTGTGTTTAGATATCCTTTACAACAAGAGACTCACAGTCTCTTAATCCCTTAGAGAATGAGAAGAAGAAGAGGAACAAATCTCTCTAGAAAGAGATGGATTTTACAGATTGAGCACTCAATTAATTCCTTAATGAATTGCAATTGAATTGGCCAAGGAATTCTTTAAGAGGATAAAATGAAATTGCTTTTTGAGAGGATAAACACTTTGTTGTTCTGAAAATCTCTTCGCAATTTCGTGTTTAAGTCACATATATATAGACCATTGGTGGTCATGAGTAAAGCCTTTGAAAAGTTGTGACTCTTGAAACTATTTTTCTGAAATTCCTGTCTGGTAATCGATTACAGTAATTGTGTAATCGATTACAGCTTTTAAAATTTGAATTAAAACGTTTACTAACTGCTGGTAATCGATTACCAAAATTGTGTAATCGATTACACAGTCTAAAATTTCGAATTCAAATTTTTATAGCTGTTATAAAACGTATTTGGCCACTGGTAATCGATTACATCCTCTGGTAATCGATTACCAGAGAGTAAAACCTTTGAAAAACACTTTTTATTTTAAATCACTTGGCCAAACCTTTGCTAATTCAATTAGGAATTCCCTTCCTAATATTCTAGTGATCATCTTGATGTTGTGCCTTGTAATCTTGAAGTATTGTCTTGAATTTTAATCTTGAAAAGCCCATTTGCATCAATTGCAACACATTATCATAATCATCATCAAAACATCAAAGCCAATTGCATCTACAATCTCCCCCTTTTTGATGATGACAATACAATACCTGAAATCAAGATTCAAGCAAGCAACAAACAATTGTATATAGATAAAATGTGCATTCGTTTACTCCCCCTATTTTTCGGAATACATGATCACTTGATTTCTAAGTTTGTTAAGCAACCTTTTCTCCCCCTTTGGCAACATCAAAAAGCCAAAGAACTCGGAAATCAACACAGATATAACAGTGGAGTTGCAAGATATAAATATCAGAGTATTAAACACAATAAGCCAAACTCACAAACAAGAAATAATCAAACCAGAATCCAAATAACTGAAAATGTCAACAACCACAAAACATCCAAGACTGAAATTTAAAAACCACAAGATAAATAAGCAAAGTACTTAGCATAATAATGTAAATTCTAAGAAACTAAAAGCCAAAATACACGGCTTATAAAAGATAAATAATCATAACCTAAAATCTAAGAAGACGGAGGTGGTGGTGGAAGATCGAAACTCTGACGAATGTATCCGACATCCTCTTCAAGTTGTGTAAGACGAATGTCCATACCGGCAAAGCGTGAATCTAACGAGTCGAAGCGGTCACCAACATACGAACGAAGACCCCGTAATTCGGAGAGGACTTCATTCATGAGTGCGGAATCCTCACGTTGAGGAGGAGGTGAAGGAGTACGTTCATCTTGAGGAGGGAGTGCATCCTTCTTCAGCCATTGTCCATTCCGATCTTTACGATACCCAAAGGAGGTCACTGCACCAGCACCAATTGCAAAGGAACGCTTGACTTGAACAAAGGGTTCATCATCAAGCGGAATTTGAAAATGACGCAAAAACAGAGTAATCAAATGTGGATAAGGAAGAGGTGCATTGGCCCGTAATGCCTTATGCATTCGGTACCGAACCAAATGGGCCCAGTCGATCTGACGACCGGTTAGAAAAGCCCACATAAGAATCAAATCCTCCTCAGAGGCTTGTGCTAAATTTGAAGACCGAGGAAGCAAAATTCTAACAATGATATAATGCATGATGCGATTATCAAAAGTTAATGACCCGGCCAACAATCTACCGGTCATGTCAGCTTGATCATTGCAGACCATGCGACGAGCATCATGACTCGAATAATCGAATTTCCAGTCATCAACAATGGTTACCTCAAAAGGTGCCCCTTGACTGGGTAAATGAGTCAAAGAAAAGAAAAGTGACTGATCAATGACCATAGAAGTACCATGCACCTCAGACATAATAATACCATCCTGAATTTTTAAATTGCAGTAGAAGACCTTTACAAGTTCAGGATAATATGGCAATTTAAATGACATGAAATCAACAAGACCAGAATTTTGAAACACTTGATAGCAATCAAACGTTTCATCATTAAAGAACTCTACGTCTAGGTACTTAGGGTCTAAGATTATTCTAGAAGAAAACTGAGAAAGGTACCGTAGACGTTGATCATCGGATGAAAACAATGTTGATGATCTTGGAGATGACAAAGAAGGAGGAATAGGTGCTGTGGGTGCTCCGGATGGGCCGTGACGGCGATGGGCAGCAGCGGTAGCGGTGGAAGATGATCCCTTTCTCTTCTTTGATGGCTCTGCCATATGATGAAGTTTTTCTGGATTTTGATCGGTGGAAGTGAAAGAGGAGTGAAAAAGAGGAAGATTGGGCTTTACGGGACGTGATTTGGTGAAGAATCGAGTGAGAATCGAAGGTTTGAAGTTCTAGGTATGGAGGAAAACGTGGAGGAAGCTTTGGCTGCGCACGAGCTCTGATTTCGTGAGTATTTATAGAAGATGACGCATTGTAATCGATTACAGGTATTGGTAATCGATTACATGCCCAATAAGCCTTCTGGTAATCGATTACAGGATGTTGTAATCGATTACAGACTGCCTGTTCATGTGTAATCGATTACATTGGATGGTAATCGATTACCAGAGCCTATCCTAGGCTAGTTTCTAAGAGAATATCTATATTTATGCTCAAATACATCCTATATGACTAATTTTCACTACTAATACACTAAATTCAATCATTCAATTACTATATACACAAGAAATCATAAATTCTATCATAAAAACAAGAATTCAAACAAGATCAAACAAAATAATCTACAATCAAAAGGTAAAAAGTAAATCAACCAATCAATCAACCAATCAATTCCTATTTTTCTAAATCTCTTACATCTAAGAGACCTAATTCTCTTCTAATAGAGAAAAACACTTCCTTGGGGAGAGGTTTAGTGAAAATATCAGCAAGTTGATTCTTAGTATCAACAAATTCTAATACACAATCTCCCTTTAAGACATGATCTCTAAGAAAGTGGTGTCTAATCTCTATATGTTTAGTTCTTGAATGTTGAACTGGGTTTTTGGATAGATTTATGGCACTAGTATTATCACACTTAATAGGTATGCGGTCAAGAATGATGCCATAGTCAGATAATTGTTGCTTCATCCATAAAATTTGTGCACAACAACTACCGGCAGAGATATACTCCGCTTCAGCAGTAGATAAAGCAACACTGTTTTGTTTCTTACTATGCCATGAGACAAGAGCCGATCCAATAAATTGACAAGTTCCACTTGTACTTTTTCTATCAGTTTTAGATCCGGCAAAATCAGAATCAGAATATCCTATTAAGTTACATGTTGAATTCTTAGGATACCATAATCCTAAATTGATTGTTCCTAATAGATATCTCATGATTCTCTTTACTGCACTTAGATGTGATTGTTTGGGGTTGGATTGAAACCTAGCACACATGCATACACTAAACATAATATCAGGTCTACTAGCAGATAAATAAAGAAGAGATCCGATCATACCTCGATATTGTTTTATGTCTATAGACTGACCAGATTCATCTTTATCTAAGTAACAATTAGTGCTCATCGGTGTAGACATGTGTTTTGCACTATCCATCCCAAATCTTTTGATCAATTCCTTGCAGTATTTGGATTGATTGATGAATATACCTTCTTGAGTTTGCTTGATTTGTAATCCCAGAAAGTACTTTAGTTCTCCCATCATTGACATTTCAAATTCACTTTGCATATCAAGGGAAAACTCCTTGCACAATGAATCATTAGTGGATCCAAAAATTATATCATCAACATATATTTGAACCAACAAAATATCATTATGCCTTCTCTTTATGAATAATGTGGTATCCACTTTACCTCTGGAGAATTCTTTTTCAAGAAGAAAATTACTTAATCTTTCATACCATGCCCTAGGGGCTTGTTTCAAACCATAAAGAGCCTTTTGTAATTTATAAACATGGTTTGGTTTATCAGCAATTTCAAAACCAGGGGGTTGTTCAACATATACCTCTTCTTGAATTAATCCATTTAGAAAGGCACTCTTAACATCCATTTGATAAAGTTTAAAGTTCATTATGGATGCATATGCCAAAAGCATTCTAATGGCTTCTAATCTTGCAACAGGAGCATATGTTTCTTCATAGTCTATCCCCTCTTCTTGATTATACCCTTTTGCTACTAACCTGGCTTTATTTCTAATAATTATACCATGTTCATCTAATTTATTTCTAAAAACCCATTTTGTTCCAATGACAGGATAATTTTCAGGTTTTTCTACTAATTTCCATACATTGTTTCTTTCAAATTGGTTTAGTTCTTCTTGCATGGCAATGATCCAATTATCATCTACTATGGCTTCTTTTATATTTTTAGGTTCAATCATAGATACAAAAGCCATATTATTGCATAAATCTTTAAGAGAATGTCTAGTTGTTACCCCTTTTGAGATATCACCAATAATGTTGTCGAGGGGATGATCTCTTGAAGTTTTCCATTCTCTTGGGAGTGCATCATTGGATTTGCCTTCTTCTGGAGGATCTTCATTGTTTCCTTTGTCATTTCCTTTGGAATCTTGTTCATGAATGTTCATATGTTCTAAAGAATCTGCAATGTCATCTAGCATATTCTTTGTTGACAATATAGCATTAGATTCATCAAAGGTAACATGAATGGATTCCTCTATATTCATAGTTCTCTTATTATATATTCTATATGCTTTGCTTTGTAAAGAATATCCAAGAAAAATGCCTTCATCAGATTTTGCATCGAATTTTCCTAGATTATCTTTACCATTATTAAGTACAAAGCACTTGCAACCAAAAACATGTAGATGAGAAATATTAGGTTTTCTACCGTTAAATAACTCATATGGGGTTTTCTTTAAAATAGGTCTTATCAAGGCTCTATTCATGATGTAACATGCAGTATTGACAGCTTCAGCCCAAAAATACTTTGGAAGAGAAGTATCATTTAATAAAGTTCTTGCAATTTCTTCCAATGACCTATTTTTCCTCTCAACAACTCCATTTTGTTGAGGAGTTCTTGGTGCAGAAAAATTATGTTCAATACCATGTTCATCACAAAATAATTCAAAATCTTTATTTTCAAATTCACCCCCATGATCACTTCTAATGGATGCAATTTTGAGATTTTTCTTGTTTTGTATGACTTTAGCAAGTTTCCTAAATGCATGGAATGAATCACTTTTATGTGTAATAAATAATGTCCAAGTATATCTAGAGAAATCATCAACTATAACTAAAGCATAGTAATTTCCTCCAAAACTCATGGTTCTAGATGGACCAAATAGATCCATATGCAATAACTGTAATGGTCGAGTGGTTGAAACAACATTTTTAGATTTGAATGAGACTCTTGTTTGTTTGCCCTTTTGACATGCATCGCATAATTTATCTTTTTCAAATTTCAATTTAGGCAAACCAACTACTAAATCTTTTGAAATTAATTTATTTAAGTGATCCATGTTTATGTGAGCAATTCTTTTATGCCATAACCATGGATCATCATCTTTACTAAGAAAGCAATGATTGTTTTCTTGTTTTATGCTTAAGTCTATCATGTAAACATTATTGACTCTATGTCCTACATGCTTTATATTAATGTCATGCTTATGTTCTATAAGACATTTCTGAGAATCAAATGATACTAGATAGCCTTTGTCACATAGTTGACTAACGCTAAGCAGGCTATGCTTAAGACCTTCAACAAGTAGAACATTTTCAATGGAGTTTGAAGAATTTGTACCTATTTTACCCACTCCAAGAATTCTACCTTTGTTGTTGTCACCATATGTTACATGCCCGCTTTTCTTTGGAGATATGTGTGTAAAATTTGATGCATCTCCAGTCATATGTTTTGAGCATCCGCTATCTATGTACCACTTCTTTCTCAAAGATACCTGCATAATCAAGTTTTTGACTCTTCATCACTTTCGTAACTTTTTGCCATAAGGCAAAGATTTATCTCTTCATTTTCAGAATCATCAGAGGATTCCAAATCATTTTCATCCCATGTGATGTATGCTTTCTTTAGTTTCTTCTCACTATGATTTTTCTTTTCAGATTTTTCCATCTTTTTCTTGAAGATGGGACAATCAACCCTCAGATGTCCAGGTTGATTGCATTCAAAGCATTTTAGAGTAGAGGATGAATTTTCTGTCCTTCTCTTTGATTTAAAATTTGGTCGCCTCTGATTTCCTCTTACTTTAAGAAATTTGTTGAATCTTTTTACAAAGAAACTTAGATCATCATCATCATCTGCATCATTATCCTGATCACTTTCTTCTTGAATTGAGGATGATGCTTTAAGAGCAATTCCTTTCTTTTTCTTGTCATTTTCTTCATTTTGGTGCAATCTCAATAGTTCCATCTCGTGTTCCTGCAACTTACCAAATAAAGTGGCAAGAGACATGTTAGACAAATCTCTTGATTCAGAAATAGTCGTTACTTTGGGTTGCCATTCTCTATTCAAACATCTTAGCACCTTGTTTATAAGATCTTCATTTTGAAATTCTTTACCTAAGGCTGCTAGATGATTTACTATATGTGTAAATTTCTTTTGCATACTCTGAATATTTTCATTTGTATTCATTCTAAATAATTCATACTCATGAGTTAGTGCATTTATCCTAGATCTTTTAACATCTGTAGTTCCTTCATGTGTTAATCGAAGAGTGTCCCACATTTCCTTAGCACTCTTGCAATTTGAAACTCTGAAATATTCATCCATTCCTAGGGCAGATGTTATTATGTTTTTGGCTTTTAGGTTGTATTGTACTCGTTTTCTATCCTCTTCAGACCATCTATCTCTAGATTTTTCTATGGTTATGCTTTCACTTGATGAACTACCATCTATTGAAACTCTTTCTACTGTGGTGGGTATATAAGGCCCTATTTCAATGGCTTCCCAGATATTTAAATCTATTGCCTCGATAAAAATTTGCATTCGGGTTTTCCAGTAGTGGTAACCCTCTCCATTAAAGATTGGAGGTCTATTGATAGAATTCCCTTCTGGAAATAAGGAATTTGCTGAGGCCATCTTTTTCTTGAAGCTTCTAAACTTTGTACAAGAATGAAGCTCTGATACCACTTGTTAGACAAGTGGCCTCAGATATCTTAAGAAGGGGGGGGTTGAATTAAGATATTCCAAACTGTTTCCCCTAATTAAAAATCTATTTCACTTTTTACTCAAGTTATGAATTCCCTTAATGACAATCTTCTTAAATATTAATTCAAACGAAGCAACTTGAATATGAATATAAAGCAATAATAAATAAAGGAGATTAAGGGAAGAGAAAATGCAAACTCAGTTTTATACTGGTTCGGCCACACCCTTGTGCCTACGTCCAGTCCCCAAGCAACCCGCTTGAGAGTTCCACTATCTTGTAAATTCCTTTTACAAGTTCTAAACACACAAGGACAATCCTTCCTTTGTGTTTAGATATCCTTTACAACAAGAGACTCACAGTCTCTTAATCCCTTAGAGAATGAGAAGAAGAAGAGGAACAAATCTCTCTAGAAAGAGATGGATTTTACAGATTGAGCACTCAATTAATTCCTTAATGAATTGCAATTGAATTGGCCAAGGAATTCTTTAAGAGGATAAAATGAAATTGCTTTTTGAGAGGATAAACACTTTGTTGTTCTGAAAATCTCTTCGCAATTTCGTGTTTAAGTCACATATATATAGACCATTGGTGGTCATGAGTAAAGCCTTTGAAAAGTTGTGACTCTTGAAACTATTTTTCTGAAATTCCTGTCTGGTAATCGATTACAGTAATTGTGTAATCGATTACAGCTTTTAAAATTTGAATTAAAACGTTTACTAACTGCTGGTAATCGATTACCAAAATTGTGTAATCGATTACACAGTCTAAAATTTCGAATTCAAATTTTTATAGCTGTTATAAAACGTATTTGGCCACTGGTAATCGATTACCAGAGAGTAAAACCTTTGAAAAACACTTTTTATTTTAAATCACTTGGCCAAACCTTTGCTAATTCAATTAGGAATTCCCTTCCTAATATTCTAGTGATCATCTTGATGTTGTGCCTTGTAATCTTGAAGTATTGTCTTGAATTTTAATCTTGAAAAGCCCATTTGCATCAATTGCAACACATTATCATGATCATCATCAAAACATCAAAGCCAATTGCATCTACAATGCAAACAATAAGGTAATGGAGGATGCAGCTTTCAAAAGCCAATGAACCGGCAAGAAGCCTTCCGGTCATATCCGCTTGGTTGGTGCAAACCAACTGGCAGGCATCATGCACAGAAAAATCAAATTTCCATTCATCAATCAGTGCACCCTCAAAAGGTACACCTTCACTAGGCAATTTTGTTAAATCATAAAATAGGGATTAGTCAATGACCATCTTAATCCCATAAACCTCCGACATTAGGGTACCTTCATGGATTTCTAAATTAGAATAGAAAGCATTGACTAGCTCAGAATAAACAGGTAATTTCAGAGACATGAATGGAATGAGATTGGAGTTTTCAAATGCTTGAAAGCATTCAAAATTCTCATTTGAGAAGAACTCCATATCTATGAATTTTGGGTCTATAATGGAACGAGAGGAAAAGAGGTTTGTGTACTGTTCACGCTGTTCCTCTGATGAGAACAAAGGTCCAGAGGGAACGAAGGGAGGAATTGGGGTTTCCTGTGACCCGGAATGCCGCTGACTTCGACTTGAAGTGCCTTTCCGCTTCTTCGATGGTTCCGCCATTTGAGGAGTTTTTTCAAGATTTCAATCAGTTCAAATGAAAATGAGTGAAAAAAGATAAAGTTTGGGCTTTGTGGGGAGTGATTTGGACAAGAATTAAGTGAGATATGGCTGGAAGAAAATTTGGGGGCGAGGGTTTTCGAGAGAGAGAAGAGTTGCAGGTTTCAGAATTTGAAATCTGAATATATAGGTGCAGGGAGGCGTTGTAATCGATTACACAAAAATGGTAATCGATTACCAGAGAGCAACATTGCCAGAAATAACTGCTTGTAATCGATTACACTATTATGGTAATCGATTACCAGTGGTTTTTTAGCCAGAAAACAAAAACAAAAGGCTTTCTAGGAGAGAAGAAGTTTTGAGTTACTATCGAAATATTTTATTATTATTATTTATGAAAAATACATTTGAAAATACTTTATGAATAATTCTCAATCATGTAATTCACATATCATATCATGCAAAAACATTAAAACATGAAGATAATCAATTTTATCATAAACAATCAAAACATAAGTATGAAGAATATTGATTTTACTTAAACATTTTATGCAAATAAGATGAAATCAATCAAGAAAATATACTCATGATTTCAAACAATCAAAAGACAAACAAATAAAGAATTGTTAGTTATCATAATCAAATTGTTTGAATAAAAATTTCAACTTTAAGAGAAATTTTAATTAGATAATGGTTTTGATATTACCTTTTTCAGGATTGAAGTGTCTAGACCTTCAAAGATGAGGATCATGCTTTTTCTCCTTGTTTTTCATCCTTGAGAGATGTTCTCGTCACTTTCATAATCTTTGGTTAGAAGATTAATCTCCTTTTCTGAACCATCGGATGAATCATTGTCATCCATGCAATGTATGCTTTCTTAGTTCTTCTTTCGTCAAATATTTTCTTTTCACTTTTCTCCGACCATTCTTCATTTGACGGACAATTGGCCTTGATGTCACCAATTTGGTTGCATTTGTAACACCTAAGGACTTGAGAATCATCTTGTGATTTTCTTCCATTATTGAAATTCTGGCGCCTGTCAATTCTTCTTTTCTTGATGTATTTCTGAAATTTCTTAACAAAGAAGGAAAAATCTTCTTCATCATCTGAATCTCCTTCTTCATTTTCTTCTTGTATTGAAGATGAGGCTTTAAGGGCTATGCTTCTCTTCTTTTTATCATTTTCTTCATTCTGATTGAGGCGTTGAAGTTCCATCTCATGTTCCTGCAATTTACCAAATAAAGTGGCAAGAGACATGGAAGAAAGATCTTTACTTTTAGAAATAGCAGTTACCTTGGGCTGCCATTCCCTACTTAAACATCTTAAGACTTTATTAATTAAATTCTCATTAGGAAAGATTTTTCCTGAAGATGCAAGATGGGTTACTATATGTGTAAATCTTTTTTGCAAACTATGGATATTTTCATTTGGGTTCATCCTAAATAATTCATATTCATGGGTAAGAGTATTTATTCTAGACCTTTTTACATCTATGGTTCCTTCATGGGTTAACTGGAGAGTATCCCACATATCCTTGGCATTAGTACAATTTGACACTCTAAAGTACTCATCTATTCCTAGGGTTGAAGTGATGATGTTTTTGGCTTTGAGATCATACTGGATTTTTCTCCTATCTTCTTCTGTCCACTTATCTCTAGGTTTTTGGGTTGTAGTGCTTGTGCTTACATCTACTATAGTGGGTATATGTGGTCCTAATTCTATTGTTTCCCAAATATTTAGATCTATGGCTTCAATGAATATCTGCATGCGGGTTTTCCAATAATGGTAACCCTCACCATTGAAAATGCCTGGTCTGTGAATGGAATTTCCTTCAGGAAACAAGGGATTTGAGGAGGCCATTTATCTTGAAGTGGTTAGACTTTCTACAAGATACCTGCTCTGATACCATTTGTTGGATCGAGTGGCCTCAAAATAATTAAGAAGGGGGGGTTGAATTAATTATTCCTAAACCTTTACTAATTATAAGATTACTCTTCTAAGGCTTTTACTAAATTGTTAAGAGAATGAGGAGTAGAAGAGAAACTTAACAGAAAGTAAAAGCGGAAATTAAATGCACAGCGGAAAGTAAAAGAGTAGGGAAGAAGGAAACAAACACACAAGAGTTTTTATACTGGTTCGACAACAACCCGTGCCTACATCCAGTCCCCAAGCGACTTGCGGTCCTTGAGATTTCTTTCAACCTTGTAAAAAACCTTTTACAAACAAAGATCCACAAGGGATGTACCCTCCCTTGTTCTCTTTGAAACCCTAGTGGATGTACCCTCCACTAGAACTGATCCACAAGAGATGAACCCTCTCTTATTCTCAGTCAAACCCAAGTAGATGTACCCTCTACTTGTACCACAAAGGATGTACCCTCCAATGTGTTAAGACAAAGATCTCAGGCTGTTAAACCTTTGATACTTTGTGAATGGGGATACAAAAGAATTCTTAGGCGGTTAGTCCTTTGAACACTTTTGTATAAGGGAATGGGAAGAATCAAAAGAATTCTCAGACTGTGCCGTTTTGAATTCTTTGACAAGGTAGAAGGGAGACACAAAAGAATTCATGCGGTTAGTCCTTCGTTCTTTTGGAAAAAGGAGAAGAGAGACACAAAAAGAATTCAGGCGGTTAGTCCTTGGCAAATTCTTTTTGGCAAAGGGAGAAGGGATGAAAAGAATGAATAGCACAAGTTTTCAAGGTTTAGAAAACCAGAAAACTTTGGAAAGCTTTTGGCACAAAGAAGAAGAAGAAGTTCAAAGAGATTCAGTGCTTGTAAAAGATTGATTGAATAAGTGTTCAAGATTGAATGAATGAATAAAAATGCAAAACAAAGCCTTGCTTTTATAAACTCTTCATGTCTGGTCAAGAAGACCTTTTAGAAGAGTTATAACTTTTAGAAAAACTTAAAACCAATTTGAAAAAGTCAAAAAACTTTTGAAGAGTTACATCTTTTGATTTATTCAGAAACAGTCACTGGTAATCGATTACCAAATTAGTGTAATCGATTACACAAAGCTTTTATGTGAAAGGATGTGACTCTTCACTTTTGAATTTGAATTTCAACGTTCAAAGGCACTGGTAATCGATTACCAAAACATTGTAATTGATTACAACTTTTTGAAATTAATTGGAACGTTGTAAATTCAATTTGAAAACTTTTTCAAAACAATTTTGCTACTGGTAATCGATTACCAGAGAGTAAAAACTCTTTGGTAAACATGTTTTGAGAAAAATCATGTGCTACTCAATTTTTGAGAAAAAAATTTCATACTTATCTTGATTAAGCCTTCTCTTGATTCTTGAATCTCGAGTCTTGAATCTTGATCTTGATTCTTGAGATCTTGGACCTTGAATCTTTATTCTTGACTCTAAACTTTCTTCTTGAGTCTTGAATTCTTCTTGATGCTTATCTTGAACTCTTGAATTGTTCTTGATTCACTTGAGTTGTTCTTTGATTGATCTTTGAGCTTTTTGTCATCTCCTTTGTCATCATTTTTTGTTATCATCATTGTCATCATTGTTATCATCAAAACACCTTTGAATCACCTTTGATTCACCATGAAGCTTTGCTTCTAAATTCTCCTATATCTCTGGCCCAATCTTTTTGGAGTCTTCTATCCAATGTTGTTGGGGGGTAGGATTGGATCAAGATATGACAGGACAAGCAATGAAGTCCTTTGTAGAATGTCAATGACAAGAGAATGAGCAATTTCGCCTATCTATGCTAAATGCCATTACACGTAGTTCTCCAATGTTGGTGCCGTCCTTTTATAGAACATCCAACAAGCTTAGATATCAATGCTTTGAGTTGTTGCACTTGCACTTCTACTTGTTCCTCAACCAGCCTCCATACTTGCCTTATGAAAAAATGGGGAGAAATAGGAATTTTGATTGTCATAAAAATCATCTTTTTAATGAAAGCAGTCTTGAAGTGTTTACACACACACACACACACATGTCATTTTCTTGCCATGCTTGAACTCAAGGGGAGTTTTACTGCACTACATTTTCTCTTATAACTTTGTTCTTTAAATCAAAATTTATATTGTTTGTCATCATAAAAAAGGGGGAGATTGTTAGGTCTAGGCAAACATATGTCTCATCCACCATAGATTTTGATGTATAACATAAGTATAAATTATTGATATTCTAATGACATTTTGACAACTAGACATCATTATTCTATTAATGGAATATCGTCCACAACTATAGAGAGTATGCTTTGTTTTAACCTAGCATCCAACATGCTATATTTAGTGAGCATCCAATCTTGTGCATAATAGTATAACACACTATCATAAGGTAAATTCATGCGTCCAGTCTGAAGGACTGACTATCAAGAAAAAGGGAAGCACAAATGTACTATTTTATTCAAATTCCATTTGTCTCTATAATGTTTGAATAGCTAACATTTGAATTCAAGAAAAGAACAACATAGAAGAGACTAGAAGACCTCCGTGGAATATCCCCTGGAAGGTCGCTTTCACAAAGGTCAAAAAGCACATGGCACTGTCTATACTTTGTATAAAATCCTTGACATTTAGAGCTTGACATGTCGCCAATTCCTCTATGTGAGACAATGGTTCTTTCAAGATAATGATGTGGATCCCACAATGGATACTTCATTGAAGTCTATAAAAGGATGTCTCCCACAATGAAGCAACAACTCACAAAATTATTGTATGAAGGAAGGAGAGAAGGAAGGAGAGAGGCTAACAAAATCATTGTATGATCTTCATCTTGTAATTTGACATAAATGTCATGGAGCTCTAACAAGATATAATTTAACTCATCCAGGCGATCCTTCAAAGTTGTACCTTCCTTCATGCAGAGGCCAAGTAAACATCATTTCAACAACAACTTGTTGTAGATTGAATGTCATGAAGAGTTTCTCCAGCTTGAGCCAAACACAAAAGTGATTTTTTCTTTAGAAAATAAATAAAACTATAAGAGAATTAGCAAATGAGCTTTCTCTTCTGTTTTTCAAGAAATGATTTATCGGTATTTGTCGATTGGCTAGAGAAAGGTGCCCATATCCCTTGGTCTTTCAACATGGCATGCATCTCGATGTGTCAATGGTTGAAGCTATCCTTCCTTGTGAATATCTAAATCTTGATTGTGTTAACCATCTTCTTGATCGAATCTTTAAGACTCAACAAAAACATAAACAAAATGGTTGATCTTGAATGTTGAAGACCCAACATAGAATGAATGTGAAATAATTTGAATCAAAGCTTTGATACCAATTTGTTAGGATTAAGACTGAGAAAAATAAGTTCAAAATAGGGAAGAAGATTATCAGAGAAGAAGAAGAAGAAGAAGAAGAAGAAGAAGAAGAAGAAGAAGAAGAGAGTAACACACAATGTGCATGTTATTACTGACAAAAAATGTAATACAATGAATGGGTTCAAAAACTCTCTCAATGTTTCTAACTAACTCGTAGAAACTAACTGAAAATGGGTAAAAAAACAAAACTAAACATAACATGTTATCTAAACCATCTAAAAACTAACCAAGAGGACAACACTTTCCTCCTACTGGGAAACTGGATGAACTCCACCAAATAGACATTGGACAACAATAAAGAAGATAACTAGGCTAGGCAGGGCAAGAAGTGTCATCTAAACACCTCTTTTGTCAAACAATGGCATTGTGTACACTAAACTCAGGGTTACTAAAACCTAATCCATAATTAACTAACACCTCATTTTCATGCTCGACCTAGGGTTAACACCTACCCTCCTCCTAAGCCCTTGCATGACCAACTATTGACACCAAAACTCCACTAACTCACCCACCAAAATCCCATTCATGTCCAAACCACAACACCCTCACCCAATCTCATTCACTCATTCTCCGTCACAATTAGAAGAAAATTTGTAGAAATTCTCTCCCTTTTGAGCATGCTGGCCAAGAAGCTCAAGGAGGAACTAGGGAGGAGTTTTCCATTTCGTGCAAGCTAGGAGAATCCATCAACACCAACTCAAGCCAACCTTTGCCATCCCTATCTCTTGATCTTTTTTTCTAGTGCTTGGACCCTAGGAAAGGAGAATTCTTCTATGTAAACTAAAACCCCATGGTTCTCTTTAGGAGGAGACAACCATGGTATTGTATACTTGCCTTAATTAGCAGAATTTTTTCCCTAGAAGTTTTGAATGGATGAAAATTTTGTTTGGGTTGAAATATGAGGTTGTGAGTTCATATATGCTTTTCTTCATCCTTTGGCTATGTAAATTCTTTTGGAAAGCTCCAAATACAAGGAATAATTTTTCCAATTTTTTAAAAAAATTTAAACTAAGTTTTTCTATGAAAATTCGAAGCCAAAGTAAAATAGGTAATGTAGTGGCTGGAATTTTGTTTTTGATGGAATAGGCCCCACTGTCTCCAAGTTTTCTCAATATCTAACCATTAGATGTTTGTAAAGTTTATATTGAATTAAGCTAGACACAAAACTCTATAACTTTTTGTTGAGGTCGAGATAAGATAAGCTAAAATTTGAGTTCATCTGTGGCCTAGAGAAGTTAACCTCTTTGTTTTTTTATTTTCAAACCAAGAGTGCTATATTTTTTTTCAATTTTGTAATTTAGTGTTTACATACTTTAAAATGTGATTACCAATCCTTGAACAAGACAAAACAAAAGGCTTTAAAGAAGGCATGATAAAACATAACTGATTGTAGGAAAAATATTTTCAAGTCAGAAAAAAGGCTTTAAAGAAAATTTGATGGGAGTTGTAAAAAATGATTTTTGGTGCAAATTTTACCCTCATGAATCTATATTTTTTTTAGCTTCAATCTGGAAAATGTACAGCTGAAATTGGTTTTGGGAAGGTTAGAAAAAATCAAAATTTTGAATTAGGGTAGTTCTACAATTAGAATTGGGTACATATAGGTATTTATAATACTTGAGAGGGTAAGGCAGACATAAGACTAGAGAGAGGGAGATGTACATAAAACTTAACGAAATTGTAATTGTTATGATGATTGGTTTTGTGGTAGTTTTACATGGATTTGAGTGTGAGAACTTGTGACAATTAGAACTTTGTTCAAACAATATTAGTACGATATTAAAAGGCATGCATGGAAGCACAAGTATGTGATGAGATACGAAAAGTATGAGATTTAAAGGACCAGGTGGGGAATTCCATCAGCAAGAAGAAATTGAATCATGAGAGATGGGGTTAGAATAATCACCTACGGGGGGTTATTTCTATTTCATAAAGTCAAAGGCGGAGCCTCAAACTCACAATTCTATTCTTTAACCACCATTAACTACCATTGATAGAGGATTACCACATGAAACTGTAAAAGACAAATCCAAATAGAGGGAGTGGTTGAGGTGCTAGTCCACATGAAACTGTAAAATTTAACTCTCTTTTTAATTAATAATGAAACCCTAATTATGAATTATTTCAAGAAAAATTCAAAATAAACTTCTTTAAAGTGAAATATAAACTGCAATAAATAAAAGAAGTTTAAGGGAAGAGAGAATGCAAACTCCATTTTTATACTGGTTCGGCCACGCCCTGTGCTTACGTCCAGTCCCCAAGCAACCCGCTTGAGATTTCCACTATCTTGTAAAAAGCCTTTTACAAAGTCTAAACCACACAAGGACAACCCTTCCCTTGTGTTCAGATAACCTTACAACTTAAGAGACCCTCAGTCTCTTAAATAGATCTCTTAGAATAAGAAGGAGAAGGATTTTCTCTTTAAGAGAAGGATATTATAATTGAAGATCAATCAAGATTCCTTGTTGAATTTGCAAGTGTTTTGGCCAAGGAATATTTTGAGAGTTATAAGACAATTTTGTTTTAAGAGGATAAGACAATGTTGTTCAGAAAAACTCTAAGGACTTTCGTGTCCCAAGTCACCTATTTATAGGCCATTCAAAAACTTCTTGAACAGTTGTGACTCTTGGGAGTTATTTTCAAAAATTCCTTACTGGTAATCGATTACATAATTGTTGTAATAGATTACACAATTAGTTTCTGAAGAGTTGTGACTCTTCAGACTTGAAATTAAAATTTTTATGTCTGGTAATCGACCACACACAAGTTGTAATCGATTACAGGCTTTAAAATTTAAATTCAAATTTCTAAAGGCTATTATAAAACATTTAAAACTTCTGGTAATCGATTACAAGCCTTGTGTAATTGATTACAGGCTTTAAATTTTAAATTCAAAATTTGCAAATTTGTTTCAGAAATGAATTTGGCCACTGGTAATCAATTACGTCCTCTGGTAATCGATTACCAGAGAGAAAATACCATATATTTGAAATCACAAAATGTTTTTGTAAAATATCCTTTGGCCAAACCTGTGCATCATCAATTAAGGAATGCTTTCTAAGATTCTAGGGACTAAGTTCATCATTTTTCTTGAATTTTTGAGTTCTTGACTTGGATTAAACTTGAGAAGTGATTATCTTTGGCATCATCAAAACTTCATAGCATATATGCTTCTACATGACAGACCAAATCGCATCTCCAGGACACGTAAGAAGACTTCATGTAGAACAAAATGAGTTTGAGACATTGATACGGTGGAGTCTAAGTAAAATCAAAATATTGTCCGACTTGAAGATCCAATTGATGCAATCCTACCGCCAAGGGCATTGGATAGAAGACTCCAAGAAGATTGGGCCAGAGTTGCAAGAGAAGGCCCTAGGGTTCTCATGAGCCTTAGGGTAGATTTCGGGCCCATGGGCTAAGTATGAGCCCACTTATCTTTGTACATATTAGATTAAGTTTTCATTATTTTTGGGCCTTGTATTTAGGGCTCCATAATGTAGGTAGGGTATCCTAGAAATGTAAGATTTTTGAGCCCTTGTATTTTAGGGCACCTAGACTAGTTTTTGTATTAGGGGTAGTTTTGTAATTTCACATGCATTAAGTGAATATTTGATGTGTGTGTTGGGAAATAAATTTAATTGAATTGGGAGAAGTCCAATCCAATTAAATTTTAGAGGGGGAGGTGAGCATTTGCTTGACACACCCCATTGCCACATCATATAGTCACATTTTGTGCATGTCCTTCATGCTTTACATGCCTCATGACACCTAAGCACACTTAGTGGAGAATCTTGGACTTGATCTTGGATTAGTGGGCTAAACCATAGCTAAAATTCACTAATCATAATTAGTGAAATTTTGGCTCCTAAATTTGGCTCCACAAATTCAAGTGAAATTTGAATAGAAATTCAAATTTCCCTCCAATTTTGTGTGACACTAAGGCTATAAATAGAGGCCATGTTGTGCATTTTTTTTAACTCTGAACATTTTAGAATTACACTTCAAATTTTAGACCTCATTTGAGGCACAAAATTTCGTGTTCCTTCTCTCCCTCTCCCTCCACTCATCTTCTCCTACCTTCAAGCTCTTACCCATGGCTTCCTATGGTGGTGAGCTTCTTCTTGACTCATTTTCTCCTTGTAGTGGTGTCTCCAATCATCTCTCTTCCTTCTCCATTCTACTTGCATTCATCTTCAAGAATCAAATGACTCCATTGATGAAGAAGATCCAAGGCCTACAAGCTCCACATAAGAGCTACATCATGTGGTATCAAGAGCATCTTCATCTAAGTGATATTATTTTGCTTACTCTATCTTTTTGTTCGGTCAATCCACTTTAATTCCTTGTTCTTCATCTTATTCTCCATGTATATCCTCCATTGTCTTGTGGTTTGGTTCTGTTTAGAGTAGATTCAAAAAAATAAACCGATTAAATCTTAGATCTACACTTGTTCTTGCATTTCTATGTTTCAAATTTTATAGATCTACTCTTGAATCATGTTTTTGTGTTGATTTTAGGTTCTATCATTTTTCAGTCATAATCTTCTTGTGCTGAACCTTTAGATCAAAATTTTATTCCAAAATATTGATTAGAAAACAAACAAAAAAAATCTAAGTGTAAATCACTTAATCCATGTTGTCTTAGAGTCATGTTTAGTCATAATAATTGTCACATTATGTTCTAAGTTTGCGTTGAATTTTGATTTTGTTGATCGAATTTTAGATACATTTATTCATGTATTCTTGTCATTCTTAGCCTATTTTTTTAATTTTGAGTCTAATTCATGCATGTTATTTAGTTCATAACATGTTCTAAATCAATTCCTAGAAGTAGTCTTGTTGAACTTTATTTTGTTTTCTAAGTTTCCTATATGATGCCTATGAAGAAATTGCGTTGTGGTGCTGAGTTGTGGCTGGATTTGTGAATCAAAATAAGTCTTAAGCTCTATTGAATTGTGTTATTCAAGACATTTGAGCATAATCAAACACAAATTGTAATTATCCAAGCCTTAAGCAACATAAACACTACTCTTGATTTCTAGGTTGAAATCGCTGGTGCTGGCAGCTTGAACATACGAATTTGAAAAAATTACTAGGACTTGGTCACTGATAATTTTGAGCGTAAATCTTTACTTAATTTTCTATAAATCTGGAACAAAATTAGGAAAAAAGAACCAAGTGATTTGGATAAAAGAAAAAATACTAAAAATCACACAAGTTGGCAGGAAAATCAGTGTCCAGGAAAAAAAAGTGAAAGGGAAGTGTGCTTGTTGTTTTGGCTCGAAATTTTTTCTATAATTGGTGCCTATTTTATACCAATATTAGTTCTGAAATTTCAATTGAAAAGTAGTGTGAAAAAAAGTGCAAAAACTAGAGGTTTCTTCAGTTTTTTTTTTAGTTTTTTTTACTCTACTATAGAGCCATTCTCGGTTTCTCTTGGAGTCCTAGCTTGCTTTTGTGTGCTTTTCATTGCTTTAATTGTTGAATAATCCTTGAAATTTTGTATTTTTAAAAATCTATTGGTTTATCTTTCATTTCATTTTTGGTCTTTGGTTATTATTTGTCTCTTTGTTTCCTTGTTTGTGAGTTGCCATATAAGGAATTGGAAAGGAGGATTGGTGCCATCAATTGGAGAACTTGAGTCAAGTAGCAAGGGGCCAACCACCTTAAGAGTTATTGGACTAAGAATCACTTCAAATTGAGTGAATCACCAAGAGAGAACAACCACCAAAATTGAGGACCGTTTTGTAATTTTGTAATTGGCAATTTACTTACCTTTATTGCTTCCAAGTTTTGTAACAAAAAGGCCTTTCATTCGAAGTGTGTTGGGAGCCTCCAATAGGTTACCAAACTTCCATTTGTGTGTAATAATTTTAGGCAATTTTCCCTTAGGATAGTGAGTGTTTTTTTGGGAACCTTAAATGTGGTCATCCAAACACTCTTAGGATCCGCCTAGTTTACATTTCTTGCACTTTAATTTCTTGCTTACTTTCTTAGCTTATCTTCTTTACTAGTCATGCCTAGTTTATCTTGTTATTGCATAATACTTTCTTCTTGCTTATCACGCTTATCTTGAGTTCTTTTGAACCCTAGCTTTTACCTTTTGCAAACCCCCAACAAGAAAGAACCACAACTTAGGAACCAACATGAGTCATCATTCATTTAGTGTTAATGGTGAGGGTACTAGTCATAAGGACCCTCTATCTAGAATCTTTAGATGAATTGAGTTCCCTCAAGTTATGGAAAGAAAAACTAGAAAGAAAAAAAAAGGAAAAGAGAGGGTAGAAATAAATTAAGATGAGAGAGAACAAATAAGAGAGGAAGAAAGACGGAAAATACTAAAAGAATTAAGAAAAGAAAAACATGCCTCCTATAGTAGTCATGACTCTTGCAAGAGCCTAAGTCAAGAACTTCGTGACTATTGTGAAGGAAGGCATAGGTCACATCTTAGACCTCACTCCCAAAGGAGAGAAAAGGAAAGAAAGCCTCAAGAGGCTAACATTAACCTCTCATACTTCCACGAGAAAGACAATGTAGAGGCTTACCTAGATTGAGAAATAAGGGTAGAGCAACAACTTAAAAGAAAGTCTACTTAAAAATCTTATGGCTCTCACTCCTATCGTAAGAAAGAAAAAGGTCAAGGAATCTTCGGAGTGGCACCTTCTAAGCCTAAAGATGATAAGGGGAAGACAATAGAAAAGCAACCCCCTAAGGCTAGTATGCAGGAGAAGACTAGCTCTATAAAGTGTTTTAAATGTCTTGGAAGAGGACACATTACTTCTCAATGCCCCACCAAGAAAACCATGATTATGAGGGGCCAAGACATTTATAGTAGCCAAGATGAGGCTACTACTGCACCTTCCTCTAGTGAAAGTGAAGAAGCAAAAGGAGAAGAATCTAGTGAAGAAATCTATCCCCAAGAAGAAGGACAACTTTTAATGGTTAAGGAGGTAAGTGTCTCCTCCAAGAGGTTAGCTAAGAAGGAAAGTCATTTTGCAATAAAGACAACCATTAAAGAAACTTTCCCTCTTAGACAACCTCCAAATTTTCTCCTTTGTAAAAAGACACTTGTTAGCACTGCCACACCTCATGGGCTGGAGGTTATTCCTCAAGTAAAGAAGTTGTTGGATGAGGGTTTGGTTCCTAAGAGCTTAAATCCTTGTACTTTGTTGGTGCCCAAAATAGGTATTATTAGGCACCAAATCCCTAAAATATGTGGTATGATGAATGTGTTGAGTGGTGCAACCCTCTTTTGTAAAATCACTCATGCACCCAACATCTTCATGATTTGTGTACATAGGAACTTTTTAGGAAGGTTTGTTCTTATTTTTAGTTTCAATACAAACTTAGGTGCTTATATGGGATACCTTAGGTTTTCCGTACTTTTTGGTAGGAATAATCAACATGAAAATATAGAAAAAGGTTTCTTTTATTGTATTACTTTGCTTAACTTTTTAAATAGTGATCAAGGGGTTCTCACCAACCCTAAGAGAATAAAAGTCATTCCTGAGTGACTCACTCCACCAAGTATAAGAAAAATTTAGGGCTTCCATGACTTAACAAACTTTTACCAAAGGTTTGTCCCATATTTTTATATATTTGTAGCACGACTCATTGAATTGGTGAGGAACCATGTTCCCTCATGGGAAGACGCCCAAGAAAGGGGTTTTCAGACCTTACCCTACTCCAACATACCAAACACCACTAATATATATATTTTTATTCTTTTTACAGGTGTTGAGGGAAGAAGCCTGGAGTTTCAAGAACCTCTAGATTTGAGGTCAAATCCTTTTCAAGGGGGAAGGAATTATGCAATCCTACCCCCCAAGGGCATTGGATAGAAGACTCCAAGAAGATTGGGCCAAAGATGCAGGAGAAAGTCCTAGGGTTCTCATGAGCCTTAGGGTAGACTTTGGGGCCATGGGCTAAGCATGCGCCCACTTATCTTTACATATTAGATTAAGGTTTCATTATTTTTTAGCCTTGTATTTAGGGCTCCATAGTGAAGGGAGGGTACCCTAGTAATGTAGGATTTTCCAGCCCTTGTATTTTAGGGCACCTAGACTAGTTTTTGTACTAGGTGTAGTTTCATAATTTCACATGCATTAAGTGCACTATTTGATGTGTGTGTGTTGGGAGAGAAGTTTAATTGAATTGGTAGAAGCCCAATCCAATTAAATTTTGGACCTTCCTAAGGGGAGGTGAGAATTTGCTTACTACACCTCATTGTCACATCATATAGTCACACTTTGTGCATGTCCTTCATGCTTTACATGCCTCATGACACCTAAGCACACTTAGTGGAGAATCTTGGACTTGATCTTGGATTAGTGGGCTGAACCATAGCTACAATTCACTAATCATAATTAGTGAAATTTTGGCTCCAAATTTGGCTCCACAAATTCAAATTCAAATTCAAGTGAAATTTGAATAGAAATTCAAATTTTCCTCCAATTTTGTGTGACACTTAGGCTATAAATAGAGGCCTTGTGTGCTCATTTTTTGAACTTTGATCATTTGAGAATTACACTTTGTTGGATTTCCCCTGCGGTTACTTTTTGTTCCACTTTTTCTTCGTACACATATATTCATGGGAAACCCGGTTTGCCGGAAAGCACACCGGATCATCAAGTATTTAAAAATTAAAACGGATGAATCTGAGTATTGAACACAGGGAACTAATGTTAGCCTGAGTTAAGTTCATAAATGAAGCATTGTTGAGAGAACATGTATGATTGATAATTTCAAACAGAATTTAAACTAAACCTTTATGCTAAAAACTATAAAATGCAAGGTAAGTAAAAGTGAGAGCAGTAGGTAGAAATGTTGGGTCTTTCTAACAAACAAGCTAATGCATATAAATATATTTCTCTAATCAATCATGCTTTGTGTTCTATGTTGTAGCCTAAATTACTAAACCTCGATCCTCGTCAGACCAAATCAATCCAAGCTTCGTCCTCAAATCCCTCTTGTTGGACTAAGCTCAATTTAGATGGCCCTCTTGGGTTTAGACTAACTTAAACTAAGTTTCATCCGCAGATCCCTCTTGTAAGACTAGACTCAACTCAAGCAGCTTACAAAAGTTTAGCCTAATTTAGCCAAAGCTTCGTCCACAGATCCCTCTTGTAAGACTAGACCTAGACTAAACAGCATTATTGTAACAACATAATTAAAACCAAAACTTAATCCGCAGATCCCTCTTGTAAGACTAAGTTTTGATCCTGCTTCAATCAAGCTCTAAGGCAACAGTACATTTCCCAATGCTAAAGTCACCTAACTATGTACACAAATGGATGATCAGACCAAAAGCATACAAACATTAAGCATTGAACACAAAAAACGTAATCAATTAGATATTAAGTATTTACATCAGTTGTTCATTAGAATTCCCCAACTATGGTGTTTAGCCAGCCATTACAAAGAAATCCTAACCTAGGCTTCAATGCACAAGCTGCTCCTCTTGCTGCTTCTAGGGCTCTTTTCTCGAAATAGGCACTCTGGAATAGTGTGCACAAGTCTGAGCAAAAGAATGTCAAAAGTGTGTGCCCTAATTCTGTACAGAACAGGCTTTAAATAGGCTCTGAAATCGTGACGTTGCGCTTAGCGCCACCCTCGTGCTTAGCGCGAGTAAGTGGGTTTGGGCTTAGTGCCAGTCTTGCGCTGAGCCTGGCTGAAGACACCAGCTGCGCTTAGTGCACAGATCTCCTTCGCGCTAAGCATGTTGAAGCTGCGCTTAACAGTGGATGCGCGCTTAGCCCAACTGCTACTTTTTGCACTTCAAACTTCACCTCTTTTCAGCTAAAAATGCACAGATTTCATCATTAAATCCAATGGAAATGTTTTGGAGACAGCTTTAATCATAAAACAAGATTTATTTACAAGATTACTGCAAAATAACCATAAATTGGGGAACTATACAAGTTTTGGAAAATGATTTCTATACAAAAGTTAGTCGTATAAGGCGACTAACACACTTCAAAGTTCAAACCTCATTTGAGGCATAAAATTTTGTGCTCCTTCTCTCCTTCTCCCTCCACTCATCTTCTCCTACCTTCAAGCTCTTATCCATGGCTTCTTATGGTGGTTAGCTTGTTCTTGACTCATCTTCTCCTTGAAGTGGTGTCTCCAATCATCTTTCTTCCTTCTCCATTCCGCTGCCATTGATCTTCATAAAGCAAAAGACTCCATTGATGAACAAGATCCATGGTCTACAAGCTCCACGTGGAGCTACATCAGGATTGGTACCATTGAATGGTTGTAGCAATACTTTAGCTGTTTGGACCCACCCGAGGTTGATTGGACGAGGATTGCAGGGTGGCAAGCTAAAATTGCTTAAGAAAAGGGGTAGTTTAGTGGACACTAAGGCATATTGTTGATCCATGTGGGCTTGCATATCCTTCATCTGATACATGACTTCATTAGGAACTTTGTCAGGGTTTTTGATTTTAGAAGGAGGCATAGTGACCAAAGAAAGCACCAAATGATAAAGGTTAGAATATCCTCTAGAGTAGGAGGAACTTTAGAGAGGATAAATTACAATAAGCTAAATTTGGGTTTTCAATTCTCTACTTGTTTATTCAATCAATGAAACTTTATAGATGGATACATCCCAAGATTTACGAATCGATTGTTAGGTGGCACAAGATCTATTCTTAATAGCTAACAGATAAGATAATCTTCCATCATAAAGTAGGTAATGGCAATGTTAATAATAGGAAAAATATCTAAAATAATAAATTCCTAAATCACTCATTTTCACTTCCTCTTGTAATTATCCAACCACTATGGAGCTCTCTTGATGCGAATGGGCCTTGGTTATTTGGCCCTATTGGAGTTTAAAGGTCCATCTCCACATGCCTCCGTAGAGTCTTCATTTGGGCTTGGTTTGAATTTATCGGCTAATTCAGGAAACTCAATTGGTTTCATAATGAAATGATCAAAGGGTAAGAAAAGGAAAATGAATAATAAACAGTCTTAACAAATTCACAAGAATAAGGAAAGAAAGAGTTAATATATTATCTATTTAATAATGGAATGGGCTGTTGAAATGTCCAAATTCCCTTTGCCTCCAATGCCAACAGGTGGCTTGGTCCTCTGTATTAGCTTGCCCCATGCACTTCTTTTGTTTTCTTTGTTACCCATGTTGTTATGTGTTGTGTGTTGTGTGTTGTTTATGTGCTGGCTCTACTCTCAAATCTCCTTTATGCTCTCAATCTTTGAATATTTCCTTTCTTCTCCTCTGCATTTCTTTGTTTTATGTCGGTGTTGTGTTGTTCTTGTTCGTTGTGTTTTTCATGGATTCGATTTTGGCAGTGGGTGGGTTAGGCTTTTTGACGTTGGTTTTTCTTTTGGGGTTTAGGGTTTCTTTGTTTTGTGCCGGTGTTGTGTTGTTGTTGTGTGTTGTGTTTTTCACAGCTTCCATTTTGGCAGTGGGTGGGTTAGGTTTTTTACGTTGGTTTTTCTTTTGTTCTTCTTTGATGTTGGATGCTAGCCTTCAATTTCGCTAGTGCTTGGTTAAAATTGTCTATTGTTGACCTGTTGTTGTTGTTCAAATGAAACCGATGATGAAGGTGTGTTCAGATTTATTTGTTTTTACCTTTCGTTCTTTTAGTTTGTTCTTGTTTAATGTTAGGTGTTGGTCTTCGATTTCACTAGTGGGGTGTGTTAGGGTTTTTGATGTTGGTTTTTCTTTTTTTCTTCTTTGATGTTGTGTGTTGGGCTTCGATTTCACCAATGGGGGGTGGGTTAGGGTTTTTTAGGTTGGTTTTTCGTTTGTTCCTTTTTTATGTCAGGTGTTGGGCTTCAATTTTGTCAGTGTGGTGGGTTAGGGTTTTTGACGTTGGGCATTAGTTGTTATGTTTTGTTTTTCAGGTTTTACGTTATGCTCTGTCTACAATGTAGCTGGAAATACGTTTCTGGGTTCTAAGGTTGGGTTTCAGCTTTGATATTTTGGAAGTTTGGTCTCGGGATTCTGAAGTTGGAAGTTAGATGTTTAGGGTTTAGGTTTGCTCAATTCAAAGACTGGTTTTCAGCTTTGCATTATGGGATTTTAGGTTGGCTTTTGTTGTCTTATAATGTTTAGTGTGACTTCATTGTTAAATGAATTTGTTTTTCTTTCCTAGTCCATATGACATGTTGAATGAAGAATGTTTGTTAATGTTGTTGTGTTTGAGGTGGCATTTTGCGATCATATGGTTTGCATTCCTTATTATGCTTATTCATTAAAGTTTTGTTGTGGGACATGTCTCAGAGTTTTGATATGATTGGAGTTATTGATGATTCAAACAAACATTCAAGCTTTGAGTTCGGATTCTAGGCACCATGAATTGATCTTGATGGATGCAAAGGTATGTTGTGATTTAGCTTTTGGTTTGTTTATCTACATGACAGGGTTTATGCTCTATTTTGTTGTTTAGGTGTTTTGATCCCCTGTATTGAGTTGTAATTTATGGGGATTTGGTTAGTCAATTCATAGACTTGGTTTTACGTTTTCTTTCTAGGATTTTAGGTTAGTTTTTGTTGTTCTATAATGTTTAGTGTGACTTGATTGTTAAATGAATTTGTTTTTCTTTCTTGGTCCATATGACATGTTGAATGAAGAAGGTTTGTTACTGTTGTTGTGTTTAAGGTGACATTTTGTGATCATATTGTTTGCATTCCTTATTATGCTTATTCATTATTAAAGTTTTGTTATGGGACATGTCTCAGAGTTTTGATATGATTGGAGCTATTGATGATAGCAAAGAAACATTCAAGCTTGGAGTTCGGATTGTGGACCTATGGTTTGACTAGGTGCATCAAAAGTCTAGCAACCCTAAAATGGTGCTGATGGTGGAAAGGTATTGTCGCAACCTACCCTTCGATGGGAGTGCAAGCGAAAAGCCAAAGGAACGTCTTCCGAAAAGGAAAACATGTGGGAGTCACCACCAACATTTATTTGAGAGAAACGTTAGAAAAAAAAAAACCAAAATAAGGTCTGCGAACTTTGAAAATAAGGGTTCGGGAGTTGTTTACGCATAGGGAAGGTAATAGCACCCCTCACACCCATCACAAGGGACGATAGCCTTTAATTGAGTGTGCATAAGGTGACTTCAAAATTATTTATTTTCATTTTTTATATTTTTTCTTTTTTTGGGTTGACAAGAGGGCTGCCCTTGCTCCTATGTATCCTCAGGTGCGATGAGGAATTCAGATCTACGTAATTCTTTAAGTCTAAATGTTTATGTGTTAAATTGATTTTTATGTTTTTGAAAGATTCATTTTAATTGCGAACAAAAAGTTGTTTAATGCGTTGGACCTTGAAATGATATTTTAAATTTTGAAAAGCGAAGATAATCGTTAAGGTGTTGGACCTTGAAACGATCTTTTAAATTTGAAAAGTGGAGAGAATCGTTAAGCCGTTGGACCTTGAAATGATCTTTTAAACTTGAAAAGTGGAGAGAATCGTTAAGGCATTGGACCTTGAAACGATCTCAAGTGATATTTGATATAAAAAAAAAAGTTAGTTATGTGTTGGTTTTATCTTGGTTTTGTTTGTTAACTTTCAATCTCTTTAAAAATATGATTTATGGCACAAACGATTGGTTGAAATTTGTTTTACAAGAAGAAAAGAGAGTATTGATGACAGAAGAAGGAGATGTAGATGAACAAAACAAAAGAGGACCCCTAAGGGTGCATACATCGTATCCAAATCCTTAAAACAAAAACTAACCGGATGACGACCGAAGAACACCAAACGAAGAACGATGTAGAAGTCGATTACAGTCGCGATTCGATAGCACCTCGGCCTCATTTTTCTCTTCTTCTTCTTCTTCTCTCTAATTTCTCTCCAAATTCTCTTAATACTGAATGTCCAACCCTTTACTCAGCCTCCCTCACGCCTATTTATAGCAAAAAAGGGCACTTGGTGGACTTGTAGCTCGCCCATGCGAGCTGATGCTTCACTCTGAAGTAACCTTGCTCGCCTAGGCGAGTTGTAGCTCACCCAGGCAAGTTGGATACTTCAGCCCTAAGTCATTTGGTGGCCCAAGCGAGCCAGAGGCTAGCCTGGGCAAGCTGGGGTCCAGAAAAAAAAAACCTGAAAAGACCCTTTTGCCCCTATCTTTCGCACCCTTGACCAAAACATCAAATGATCTTTCGTCTTACACGGTAACTGGTGTCGAATAGCTCATTTCGGCTAGTGAGGATCAAAAGATCAGCAAATGATAGTCCCCGGACAAAATTAGGGTATGACAGTTGCCTCTCTTTACTTATCTTTTATTGGAAATAAAAGGGAAGTAAATATAAGGACACTAATTTCATTCGAGCGACCTTGCTATTCGACGGGGCAACTGGCGAAAACTAAGGAAGTGAAACCAAAAACACAATAGGACATTGAAGTCTTATAAAAACATAAAATGGAGGACATTGAAGTCCTGTAGAGTAGAAGACATTTGAAGTTTTTTTTAAGCATAGAAACAGAGGATGTTGAGTCCTAAGAAGCACCAAGACAAGGACATTGAGTCCTATAAAAGGCAGAAGATGTTGAAGTCTTATAAAGTGTAAAAGTTAGAAGACATTTAAGTCTTATAAATGTAAATGAAGATATTGTAGTCTTTTGAAAGCGTAAATGACTGAAGACATTGAAGTCTTTGAAATGTAAATGAAGACATTGTAGTCTTTTGAAAGCGTAAATGACTGAAGACATTGTAGTCTTTTGAAAGCGTAAATGACTGAATACATTGAAGTCTTTGAAATGTAAATGAAGATATTGTAGTCTTTTGAAAGAGTAAATGACTGAAGACATTGAAGTCTTTGAAATTTAAATGAAGACATTGTAGTCTTTTGAAAGCATAAATGATTGAAGACATTGAAGTCTTTGAAATGTAAATGAAGACATTGTAGTCTTTTGAAAGCGTAAATGACTGAAGGCATTGAAGTCTTTGAAATGTAAATGAAGACATTGTAGTCTTTTGAAAGCGTAAATGACTGAAGACATTGAAGTCTTTGAAATGTAAATGAAGACATTGTAGTCTTTTGAAAGCGTAAATGACTGAAGACATTGAAGTCTTTGAAATGTAAATGACAGAGGACTTTGAGTCCTATGAAAGCATAAAGACAGAGGACTTTGAGTCCTATGAAAGATAAAGGCGAGGACTTTGAGTCCTATGAAATCATAAAGCAAAGGACGTTGAGTCCTATGAAACAAGCCAATAAGTACTAGTACCAAAGGGCCTAACCTTATTAGCAAGCAAGTGGTTGACTCTTTGAGAGGGCCTATCATCCCAAACTCAAAAGATAGGGCATTATATTTAGGAAATTGATATATAAAGAGAAATCTATGCACTTATAGCCTAATATGAACATGATTTTTGGGATGCAAATGCATGCAAACTTCATCTTGAAATGCTAGTAATGCAAAAGGTTTTGAATCATGAAAATTTGTGTAATGCTCATGACATTCTTTCCTATTTTTTGTGATTTTGATTTTGATTTGATTTTTTGCTTTTTTTTTCATTTTGTGGAAAACACAGATTGACTGTCTCTTTCTAAAAGACGTGATGACTCATGAGACCTCATCCTATCTTTTTGTGAATCTCTTCGGGGACTCCCTCGGAGTGTATGTTTTGTTTGATTTAGTCACTTGACAATTTTTGAGTGACGGTAATGGAGTCATTTGACATTTAATCAATCAACCGAAATATCGATCCTAGGGTTTTCCCCTTTCTTTTTAAAAACTTTGATTATTCTGCACAGCAAGAAAACATAAGGCTTTGGGATCAATCATGCACCCCATGGAAGGATGGCAATGGATTGTCACACTTTTGGTATGTGACCAAGTGAAACTTTCCCGATTTAAGATCGTAGAGTGATGCCAAGGGTCTGTCAATCCTGCTGAAACTTGATGAAATGGGCTGATCTCGAAAGAACTTATACAATAAAGGCCACCCTTGGATTCAAAAGGAATCCTAAGGAGTTTGCATGAGCGACTAACATCAAATGTACCCTACTATCATAATTGTCTTTGGGCATTTTCCACGAGCTTCTGGTCGAATGAGTTTTCTTCTCAAATGTGCAAGTGCGAAACCTCAAGGATTCTCCCCCTTTTTTATATATATATTTTTCAACAATCACAAGCGTGTACGGGTTTCATTCCAGAATCCCAGCTTAAAAACAAAATTAGTCATTCCTTGATCCACATGGGCTTTATTGGACTTGTAACGTGGTCAGGGGTAAGAGGGCTATGAAAGAAAGGATTAGAGAGGCTCAAAGAGTGTTTGAGGGTTATATTGAGTAAGAACCTTGAGAGTCTTGCTTGTACTTTGGTTCCTTTCAACTCTTGGGTCGGGCTCTACTCCTTTTGTCTTATACATTAATCCTTATTGCACTTTTGTGCCTTCCCTGTAAAATTGGGGGATCTTTTGTCTCTCTTTTTCTTCACTCGCCTTTGGTGTATTTTATTTTCTTTTTCCTTTCATTGTTGCCAAACTTCATGCATGTGTTGTTTGCATTGCTCTTCCCGTCGGTTTAGCAGTGGTTCCTACTCAGGGTTCCTATTTTGTTTTTGTTGTTGTTTTTCTTGTGTGTTGTTTTTAGAAAGAAAAAAAAAAGCTTTGGCTCGGAGAGGGTAGCAAGGGATAAATTAGTGTTTGGGATATTGAAACACGGACATGTGTCATTTCAAATCTTGACAAGATACTTTTGTAGTTTGGATTTTGGGACCAAACCCCCGATAATCACGCTCTTGATTCTTTCTTCCTTTTTTATTACCCTAATTTTTGCCTAGGCCGCCCCTTCGGGTTTTCAACCTACCGATTCAGTAGAAGTTGATTACGGTCGCGATTCGGTAGCACCTCGACCTTGTTTTTCTCTTCTTTCTTCTTCTTCCCTCTGATTTCTCTCCAAATTCTCTTAATACTGAATGTCCAACCCTTTACTCATCCTCCCTCACACCTATTTATAGCAAAACAGGGCACTTGGTGGACTTGCAGCTTGCCCAAGTGAGCTGATGCTTCACTTTGAAGTAACATTGCTCGCCCAGGTGAGCTACAACTCGCCCAAGCAAGCTGATTACTTCAGCCCTAAGCCATTTGGGGGCCCAGGCTAGCTAGAGGCTAGCCTAGGTGAGCTGGGGTCCAGAAAAAAAAATCCTTTTGCCCCTATCTTTCGCACCCTTGACCAAAACATCGAATGATATTTCGTCTTGCATGGTAACTGGTGTTGAACAACTCATTTCGGCTAGCGAGGATCAAAAGATTAACGAATGATAGTCCCTGGACAAAATTAGGGTATGACAGGTATGTTGTCATTCAGCTTTTGCTTTGTTTGATAATGTGATTATTGCTCCCCTTTAATCTATTCTCACATTTTGTCATTTTTCCTATCTCATTTTTTTTGTATCATTTTCATCTTCATCCTCCATCCAGAGTACCTCTTTTCTCTACTCTTTTATTTTTCTTCTTATGTTTATTTGCTTTGCTTTTCCCCCGTGTTGTTGTTTGTTGTGCGTTGTGTGTTGTTCCTAAAAAAAATATTTTTTCTTCTTTTTGTTCTCCGCTCTCAATCTCTGAATATCTATTTTCTGCTCTCAATCTCTAAATATCTATTTTCTGCTCTCAATCTCTAAGCCCATCTTTTCAATGTCCTTTCCATTTGCTTGGGTTAAAAATGACAAAGCTTAAGCGTTCGGGTGTTAAGCTTGGGTTTAAAATATCTATAGTTGCTCTGTTGTTTAGCTTTTGTTGTTCTCTAATGTTTAGTGTGGCTTGATTGTTAAATGAAGTAATAGTACTTTCATTCTAAAAATAATAGTACTTTTAGAATAAATGCTTTTGCTTTTTCAGTAAAAGTAATAGTACTTTCATAAATCAATTGATGCTATAAAAATAATAAAACAAGCACAAAAGTACAAAATACAAATCAAATAACGACCCTTAATAGACATGTGCTATCAAACTGGTCATAAGCAACAATTGTATATTCATTCTATTTAAGAAACATAGGCATACTTCATTCTATGTCATTCATCATTATTATGCCTCCTCTCATTCCTATCCAGTTATGTCTTCAAACACTTCAAGAGAAATCAAAATTAAAGATATCAAACTAGATCAAGGAAAATGGTTTATCAAATGTCAGATTATAAGCTATTTGAAAGTCTGTCAAATAATCAATGGAAAACATGTATCTTTAATTCAGTTCATTCTCATAGATTCAGAGGTATGTTATAACATGAACCATATTTTCATTCTTAGTATTTGCAGTTTCTCATTTTAAATATTTCCAATATTCAGGTGACAATACAATAAAACTAATTACATTTATGCACATTTCTGTATCAATATATAAGGTTCAAAAATTGAAGGTCTAATGAAAGAGAAAATTTATGACAAAATTTTAAAGGATGAGATAAATCCTCAAAAACTTTACACATTTGCTAATGTTAAATTATTAGATAATTTTGGGATCAATTGTATGACTAATCATCATCATATTATGTTGTTTACGAAAAAAATCCATATTAGAAGAGCTAAATATGCTATATATACTAACTTTGGGCTAACACCAGTCCACTTCAATGAAGTTCCTAATCTAAAGCAACAGGCAGACTTCCTAATAGGTATCATATATTATTCATCTTAACTTTTTATATCTATTGTATTATCCTAACATTGGATTTTTCATAGATATAGTTGGTGTTGTTACAGCAAGGTCTGAACCAAAGCGAGATTTGCAGAACACAAACAAGATCACAAAATTCATCTTCGAAATTTCAGACCATATGTATGGTTTTACTTATTTCCAATTTGTCATTTTAAATTAATAGCAATATATCACAATTTTAAGTTCTGTTAAAAATGGATAGGGGAAAACTCAAATTTGTCTTACATGATAACTATGCTGAAGAATGACTAAATTGGTTGATCCATATCACAACCCCAATACTCACAGTTGCAATCCAATTTGCTAAAATAATCCAAGCTTCTCCATTATTATATGGTTAGAAAACCCATATACCAAACTTTAATTTTTTCCTTATTCCTATTTTAAATTAATGATTAATTTTTTTCCTTTTCTATCACTAATTTTCCTCTCATTGTGGAAGGCGATGCTACTGTTGAAACAATTGAGAATACAACAATGATTCATTTCAACCCCAACTAGATGAGTGGCCTACAATAAGATACAAGTAATTAAAATTATTTCAATTCCATAAAAACTTAAATTATTTTTAAACAGTTTATTTGGATCCGCTCTCCTTGACAAACCCAATATTAGATATGTGCCTTTGCAAGTGAATCAGGTAATAAATAATTTGCCTTTTTCAAGAAACACAAAACAAAAAAATAAATTTTTGTACGTGTGATGAAAAGCATCGTACCTGTGATGATGGTCACTAAGAATCTCCAACAATGAATGTTGTGATCACAATGCAAATAGAAAAAGAAAATGTGCCTACAAATTGCAACCATTAAAACCCACATCAATTACTTTGTAGCCAAAAGCTTTTACATAGTTATACAACACAATTAGGACCATAAACATAACATGGTATGATAGATTAAAATAGAAAAGCAGTATGGATAAACACCAACAGTGTAGACAAAAATATCAAAACCCATTTAAGGATATTGGTGATGGATTGGCAAGTGCATCAATGCATCCAAGTAGTAAAGTTAAAATGGAAGTCTGAGTGTCGAATCCACAGGGACTTTATTTGTACTTAGGTAGATGAATATTTTATTGATAAAAGAAATTAAAGAAAATTGACTTGAAAAGGTTATGAGAAAATCAGTAATTTAAAATGGCATAAAATTAAATCAAATAAGAGGAAAAATTAAACAAGAATTTAAATTAATTAATTAATTAAAGACATAAAAGATAAGGAAATCCAATGTTATTGTAGAAGGAAATTTAGAAGATGATGAAAATGTTGGAAACATAGCCTACCAGATCTACTCTTTGATGTAATATTAATGATTTTTCTCTATTTATAATTATTCCAATTTACACCTACATCTACTAGTATATTCTAACTTTGGTCCCCCGCATGAAAGAGCCCAATTTATCTATTTTCTCTTCCAAATCTCTTTGCAGAGCTAAAATAGTAAATTGCATTAAGAATAGAGATGTATAAATGGGTAAACAAATATCAACCTATCCCTAGTGATGATCAAGCCACAAGCAATAATATTAAGCACAGGAAAAGATAATGCAAATGTAATATTCATAAATAGATACGAAGAGAAATTACATTAAGAACTCAAAGAGAGTTTAGCTTCTTATTGTCATGGAGGCTTTACAATTGAAAGAGGGAAATATTTAGTAAAGGGGAAGAAGATAAGAAAGGGAATGGAGGGAAGGAATGACTCTCAATGTTTGTTTCTCCTTCTTCTAGCCTTTGCCTTATATAAGGAATTGTATTCTCTTGGGATTTTTATGTGTATTTTCCTTTTTCTCTCTTCTTTTATAGGTGCAGATTAGCGGATTTCTCAATTAGTCTGCTTTTCTTAATTAGTCTTGTTTTTCTTAATTAGTCTACTTTTCTTAATTAGCTTCATTTCCTTAATTAGTCTCACTTTCCTTAATTAGCCTCAATTCCTTAATTAGTCTCCTTTCCTTAATTGGCATCATTTCCTTAATTAGTCATGTTTTCTTTAATTATCCTTGCTTGTTGAGCTTTATTTTACATACTAAGCATCATAAATTCATCACTTTTAATATTTTCTGCACAAAAACTTAAATGATTTTAATTTAACAATTATTTATTCAAAAAGAAAGAATTAAGAGAGAAAAAATATAAATTCTTATATAATTTAACCCCAAAATATACTCATAATTAGTCCTTATCATATGCACAATGACTTTTACAAGTAATAATATTATTAAAATGTACATATTTATTTATATGATTAACAAAATAAGTGTAGATAAGTTTTACACTTTATTTACAATTTAATATAAGAACAAATAATAAATGATAAACGACAGAGGAGACCTTTATTAATTACATTTCTTCATGCATTTATTGTTTTCAATTTAAGATAAGGACAATTGATAACTGATATTTATTTATTTAGTATGTTGCTACGAGGGATGAAAAAGAATAAAATTAAGACAAATGAAAAGAAGTAAAATAGAGTAAAAGGATAGTGAAAATATAAGTTATCTGATTGAAAAACAATAAAATATTTGAATTAAAATAATGCTAGCTTAGAAAAAACAAAATATAATATCAAATAAAAATATATTATTATTATTCATTATTATTATAATTATTTTTTTATTATATTATTAATATTTAAATCTATATTTTTATCAGCAAAATGAATTCATTATACAAGTATAAAGGATAGAATCAGTTTTGAAAAAAAAAATCATTATTATAATTATTATTCATTATTATTATATCATTAATATTTATTTGTTTTATTCTATAGTGTAATTAAAACTAAGTAGCAAACGAAGATTTAAATATGGGTGAGGCAAGAACTTCTTCATGAAAATTAATGGAGGGTAATAAAGAGAAGATTATGGAATATGTCGATAGTAAACTAATTTTTATTCCTCTTGCATATTATAATTATGTGTATAGATATTATGAGTATAATGTTAATTAACAAGTTGGAAGTAAATTGTTTATAGTATCTGTTTTACTCTTTAGTTCTTCACACCGACAACATGTCAAACAAAGCAGCAAATGATTGCATGTATGGTATATAAAATTCATTCCTTGTTGAAAAAATGGCAAATAACATGAATTAGAAGCACATTTTTGTCCACCACATTATTGGGCTGAGACTAACCAAACCTAACCAAATAAAAGGACTCACGAAATATATATATAACTATGAAATTCTTGTTAAAATTCAAGCAAAATGAATAAACATGGATTTTAATTAATAGTTGACATATATAAAACACAACATGTATGGACAAGAATTGATGCACAAGTTTGGCTTCACTAGGACCAAATGTTTTTATAGCTAACACACACACACACACATATATATATGCACACGTGTTTATTTTTAAAACTTCACAATGTACAAAAGGCTCAATCACCACAGCAATTTAATCAAAGGTTATATATTTTATGGTAGAGTTGTTGTGCCGTGTTACTCTATCCTATGAATAATGCTGTATTATTTCTAATTATCTCTAGCAATTCCTTATATGAATGTTATGTATTTCTCTTCTTTTCCAACCTACATAAAACCCCCTGTACATATCAGTGGCACATAATTTTGTAATAATGTTTTCTTCCTAAAACACACTCATCCCCTTCCTTTATCTCACACTCCCAGTTTTTGTTAAGAAATTCCAGCAATGTGAAAAAAAATCCCAGCATCTATTTGTCTCACCATCATCCCCTTCCAGCAACTATTTGTGTCTTCAATGAATTATATTATCCTTACGCAAGGCACACTACACTCTTCAATGAAACACAACATCATAAGCAACGTCAACAAAATCCCAGCAACGTGACATGAACAACACAACATTACCAACACAGAAACTAAACCAAATGGAACCTTATTAAAAAACCCAAAACTGTCACATGAAAAATACCACACCAGCAACTTCCAAAATCAGCTAACCTCGTCGCTGCCATGGAGAGTTGCAACTGAGAGCAAGACCAACAAAACACCGACAATGTCCGTCAGAGTGAGATCGACAGTGCGAGTGAACCAAGAGTGAGAGTGATGCCAAGAGAACGACGAAAAGAATGAGGACGACGAGATGAAGCATCGTGAGGATTAGAGTGAGACCGATAGTGTGAGGAGATGAAGCACTGTCAGAGTGAGACCGAGAGCAACAAGTGGAACCACCGTGAGAGTGAGAGTGATACTAAGAACGAGGACGGAAGCACCGTAAGAGTTAGAGGGAGACCGAGAATGAGGACTGAAGCGCTGCGAGAGTGAGTAAGGGAGTAAGCAATGGTTAGGGTCATTTGGGCGCCAGAATCTATTATATAGAATAGACCCAACAACATCAGTTTTTACATAAAATCGATGTTGTCCACACAACATCAATTTTAGAAAATCGATGTTAATCTGGGGATGTTGAATCTATATTTTGTAATAGTGTGTAAATTTTCCTTTTTTATAGGATGACGCAGGCTGTTCATGCTAGACTAGCAAGAACCATTCCACAACATTGGTTTTAGAAAACCTATGTTAACTATAAATTCACAACATCATTTTTTTGTAAAACCGATGTTAACTAGAAACTAACAACATTGGTTTATAGGAAACAAATGTTAACATTAAGCTAGGAACACCAGTTTTCTAAAAGTCAATGTTGAGTTTCTGATATTAACATCGGTTTTTCAAGAAATCAATGTTAACCATATATCTTTATTTACGTAAATGTCACCGTGAGTAGATTAACATCGATTTTTCTTGTAATCGATGTTAAACTAGCGATGTTGAATCTATATTTTGTAGTAATGTGTAAACTTTCCTGGATGACGCGGGCTGTTCAGGCTAGAGTAGCAAGAACCATTGATATATATATATGGAGAATTTTATCTGATGTTTTTAAATATTATGTTGTATCTTATTTGATATCTTTTTATAACTAATATATTTTTCTCTATGGTTGATGTAATATTATAATCTCAAAAAATAAATTGTATCGTCCAGAAACAACTATATCTTTGTAATATGTTAAATATGGTAGTATTTGCTTTATTTTCTTCTACAATTTAATCAACCAGAAACAAAGTTGAGGTTGAAGTTTATCACAACAAATTTAATTCAAAATCTATCTTTTGTGATTCAGACAGTGAAAAATCTGCTAAATCTTAGGCTCCTAATGATCAAGGTACATGTTTGCTTCTTTTGTCATTATTTTTTAATGTGCATAATGGTTGGCTTTAATTCCAAAACTTAATAATTATTGGTTAACTCTTATATCATTTTTAAAGGAGCTTGGAGAAGACAACCCAAAGAAATTCCAGAACCGTTGGATAGGATGTTAGGATATACTTTTGCCTTCAGAGTTAGAGCTCAACCAAAGCTTAATAATTCTGGTGTCATGGAAATGTATGATGATCAGCAATTGATGAAACTTATAATGGATCGACTTAGACCTAATGAGAAGGTCTTCAACATTTTAGTTTTTCCTATGATTGATACTATATTCTGAATATGTGTGTGTGTGTGTATTTAGGTGTGATCATACATATTTACTCATGATATATCTCGATGTACATGCTTTGTTGATGTTTTGTGGATGATAGACACCAAACTAATATGAATATGTAATCAACATTTTGTATGGTTACTCTCCAACTTGATATTGATATCAGCATGTTACTTCAAATTCTATTTCCTCTACCAAATGATATCTTCAGCATTTAAAAATCATAGTGAGAACAACTTTCATCTCTCGCCATTAAAAAAAGTTCTCAGCCTTCTAGCTCTAATCAATTTCGAAAAAAATATAGATTTTTTTACAAAACTAAAGTTAACAAAGATCATTTTACTGATCTATTCCTGTATTTTGTTCATATGAATCTTTTTTTAAAAAAAGTCAATGAATTAGTAATAGATTATGAGCTTCGAATGAGATTGACCATTTTGCTTAATTTTAAGTATATAATTTTCAACTATCACTAAGGTTAAATCATTACTATAAATTCCTCATATATACAATAACAATTTAAGGCGCATTTCAATTATAGAGTTTGTAAATCAAAATATTGATTCTAACCAATCACTTTCTTTTACTAAAATTTTATCACATTTGTATCTAATACTCTACACTTTTTTAAAAATATTTTACTTTAGCTTATATGCAACTACATTTGGGATAATTTTATATTTTTATTAAAAACATGTTATTAAAACAAATAAAAAGACTTTTATTAAAAATATGTACACTCTTATTTATTTATTCTTTTACTAACCTAAAAACTGTATTTCATTGTAATATATATTTATGTTAAACTTAACAATAACTTATAAAATTATGTGACTTGCTCACTAAATTAACATGCAATCAACCCAAATTAACATGCAATCACTACAAGAAAAATGGTATATGCCTACAGACAAAAATCATCATTAGATGTTAAAAATACGTTGGTAAATGTATTAAAGATTTTGTCCTACGGACATTTTGGCTATCAACTTCGAGGGGTCATACAATGACAAATTATAGTCTGTCAGTAGAGGTTTTATCTACGGATTTACTTTCACATATAATTATATTTGATTGTCACTATATGTGATTCCTATAATTCACAATATGCATAGGTAAAAGTCATTAACTTATATCTACAACTTCTAATTGTAGGTAAAAATATTAACTTGTACCTACAACCTCCAACTGTAGGTAAAAGTCATTAACTTATGCCTACTATTGAAAGATTGTAGATACAAACCATTAACTTGAACTTATAGGCTTTAATCATAGGTAAAAGTCACATAATAAAAAAATCACATTGCTCATTGTCTATTAGGATGCTTTATGTTTCCAAATTATTATTATTATTATTATTATTATTATTATTATTATTATTATTATTATTATTATTATTATTATTATTATTATTATTATTATTATTATTATTTATTATTATTATTATTATTATTATTATTATTATTATTATTATTATTATTGAGTTATCTAGATAAAATAAATATTGTAACACCGCGTTTTCTTTGGTAAAAAATTAATTAATTAAAAGAGTGTTTTTATAATTAATAAAATAAACTAGAAAAATAGGAATAAGAATTAAGTCATCAGATTTTTCACTATATAAAGAAACTTTTAACCCCAAAGTAGCTTTAATTTACAAAACATTTTTCTGTTCATTTTTTCTTTAATGCTCAAGAATCCTAACAAAAAAACCGGCGGAGGAGCTCTAGAAAACACCAAAGACGCCACTATTGCTAACGGAGAATGCTTGAGCAACTACATCGAGGTAAAGGATGAGTTACTCACACTTAGGGATTAGAATGAACATATGTAGGGATCCCTAGATGATAAATTTTAGGTTATTTTGGGTTGTTTTACGAATTTCAATTCACGAACCCTTTCTAATCGAAAATTTCATACGCTAAATTGAGTTTAATATCTACCACCGTAAACGTTTATGATTATGTTTTACTGTGTATTGACATAATAATTTTTACTGAAGCGGCGTGGTGTTATCACAATTTTTTTATTTCTGAGTTGTAGCATATTTCTAAATGAGTTCTTGTGTATTGACCATTGTTTTCTAATTGTCACTCAATTGTTATCACTCGAAGTAAATGTTTGGCACAAATGAATTCTATATACCATTGTATAAGTTCTTTTATATATATATATATATATATATATATATATATATATATATATATATATATATATATATATATATATATATATATATATATATATTCTCTAAAAACATATGAAAAAAAAGTAAAATAATAAAAAAAGAATAAATTAAATAAATTCATTGAAATTATTGCTTAATAATAATTATTTCTGCTACACTTCAATTTAATTGTTGTAGAGGCTCTTTTTAATTGAAAATAGTATAATTTGATTTAATATATATAAGTTTTGTATCATGTAAATATTACTATTGTGTGATGTGTGTATGATTCATGATGTATGATAAGTTGTTATATTGGGATTATGAAATGGTGATTGAGAATGTGTGTAAGTGATAAATTGGGTATGTAATAAATTGTGAGATACATGTGTATTGAGATATTGTATGTATTAAATTGTGAGTTATGAACTTTGCAACCACACAACTGCAAGATCATTTAAGGGCGATGAGTCTGTGATGGGCTCCACCGTGGGAACCTGACAAATTTAATCACTTGAGGTGTGATGAGTTAAAATGATTTAGAAAATAATTGAGTAGTTGTGCGTATTGCATAGTTCATAGGTAGAGTCTATGTGTTAAAATATTTTCTGGGTTGGACTTGAATCAGAAGGGAGAGGCTCTGATGGACTCTTCGAAGTCTAGGCCTTGGGAGTAAATACACTCGGTTTTAGTGTTTCTTTAAGCATGTGTCAATCCCACATGATTGGAGCATTCTCACAAAATAAAGTGACCTTGACTGGTCTCCTTATGATTTCACTTAGTGAGAGTAACCTAACTTACCCATTGTGAGGCATGTCTTGTCATGTGCTCCTAGGCACCCGACGAGGGTTTTCACTGAAAATGGTATCACATTACATGTAGGCTTGTGTCTAGTATATCCGTTGCATAACGCTTGTGTTTGACTTTTATTAAGTTAATGATTGAGGTTTTGGTGTTGTTTTCTGGAGTGTGTGAACTTGAATAAGTGTGAATAATGTGTGAGATTTTGTGGAATGATGTTGTTTATGTAAATTCAGCTTTGAGTATTATATGTTTAACATGTCCTAGTGCTTTATTATATATGAATATGATAACTCATTCTCTATGTGTGTTTGTGTTTGGACTGAATGTCATTTTATTTCATGTGAGTCAACAAATGACGAGTTACATGCTGGAGATGGAGAGGCTTAGCCTTTTTCAGGGAAATGCTCTGATAAATGGGACATCAGGACATGAGATTTTATTTCATATGTTACAATTCCATGAATAGTATAGTTGTTTTATGTTTTTAGTTATTAGTTTGACTTCTTTTCATTTAGAATGGACGACATTGTTTTGAGCCGAGATGATTTTATTATTTATTTGGACAAATTCTATTATGATGTTAGAAAAATAAATGTGAACCTTTTACCTTTTTGAAATGTTTTTATTTAAATGTGTTTTAAAACTTTTATTTAATTCTGTATTTCTATTCCTTTTATTATTAGTACATATATGTGTGGAGTAGAGGGAGTCACAAAAATCAATTGTATCTAAGTTAATCGTCTAAGCTTTTTAAAAGTTCAAGGAACTAATCTATGCAATAAAGTAATTGTCTTACTTTAAAAAAAGTTCTAATAGTTTTGAAACGTCAAAGCAAACATTGAAAATTCACAAACATGGACTAATAAAACTCCTCTTTCTCTGAGGGATGAAGGGGACAAAGGTCCATTTCCCGGGGAAGTCACATTAATCACAAAAACAAATAAGAGTATTTATGTATCCCAAAACACCTAACAAAGATGAGATGATATCTAGCATCTACAATAACCACATCTAAGTAAAATCACATAATCACAAAAATAAACTAAAGTATTTATGTCCCAAAACACCTAGCCAAGCTGAGATGATATCCAGCACTCACAATAACCAACAAAATAGTCACATTCAAGTAATCACTGATCTGCACATTCATAAACTAAGTTAGCAACAAATTTTTAAAATGATCAAGCATATATACAAGAAAAAAATGTCTTTACCTCAAAACCATTACTTGGTTATCTTCATTGTTGTAAGTCATTACAATGACATAAAGGAATACATATTAACATATACAAATGAATATCTTATGCAAATAGATGTGATAGCTTTTCAATTATAGTTGCATAGGTATGTGAATCAAATCAACTAACTTGGCCTATCTTGAAGCTTAAAAATTAGACTACTTAGATGCTACAACTACTCCAATCTGATTTCAATATTTAATTTCTAAATTAGACTACTTAGAGCTAAGGTGCACTACTGTGTCCCTTTTGCTTGATAATAACTGAATAATTTGTTTCCTTGTGTGCTGAAATACGTACATACCAGCAATTTGAAAATGAATAATTTAGTTTCAGATTTGATAAGATTGTAATCCCTCGTATCTACATGTTTGTCTTTCCTAGGCTGGCTTTAGCTTCTAGGGATACATAAATTTTCACTTTCACAACCTCTTAATTAAACAACATACCTTATATAGCTGAGGCTCCCTCCCCCTATCTTTAAATTTTAGCATACGATGTTTAATTTTTTATACAACATTTTTTAAAAGGAGGTGTTACAAGATTTAAAATTTAACAAAATTTATAAAGAGGTGAAGCAGTGAAAAGGGAAAATTATTTTAATTGACCAACTAGCAACAAGAGCTGAAAAAATAAAACATAAGAATGCAACCAAAACATATTTTAATAAGAGTGTGCATTCAAATAAAAACTAAAATGTTAACAACTACAAGATCTAACCAACATTAAATTGAGTGATGGTAGTAAGATCCGTAGTTACTAACTTTTCCACATCAGCTGGATCAACAACTTCACACCGCATAAAAAACAAGACCCCAATTATATTCTATTTCTATCAGATTCACTCCTTTAACAAAATTATACAAGACTATTTTTCTACTCCACTTACTTCTACGTTGAATGCTCCCATGTGGAATCCAGTATACCCTTCTTGAACGGTGTCAACAAGTCCACAAGTGGAAAAAATTATGGGTACCTGTAGAAAAAATTTAATGTTTAAAGAGTAGAAAAAATTGTCAGGGAACACCAAGGTGTAGATGAGAAGGAAACAGACAAAAAAAAAAAGCATAGTCTATATCGTTCCATATGGCATGACATGCAACTGAACTAGACCACGGGGTTCAAATCTACTAGGGATCACTATAAGTTTTTCTTCTATGAAATATAGCAAGACACATCATTACGAGTAGGGGTGGAAATGAGCCAAGCCAAGCCTTACTAGGCTTGAGCTCGACCCGAGTTGAATACGTAAGGCTTGAGCTTGACTCATTACCTGTCATAGGTTTTTTTTTAAGGCTCGGCTCGGCTTATATAAAAGCCTGGCTTGGCCCACGAGCCTATTTAAAAGTCTATTTAAAGACGTCTTTGATTAATTAATTATTTTAAAACCTAGTGAAATACTAACTAAAAAAAGAAACTTATAAAATTTCGTATAAGTAATGTACAAATCCAAAAATAATTGATAAACAAAATCATATTGAATTCAAGTCGTTAAAGCACAAAGTATATCAAAAGAAAATAAAAAGAGCATAATATTAAAAAATGTATGGATTAGAGATGATTTGCAAAAAATGAATTTTATTCTACGTGAACAGTGTGCATGAACAGTAATAAAAACTGAAATTCTAAAATCCTAGAATTATTCTCCTCTCCGAAAAAAAACTCCCTAAACTAAAACCTTGGTGCTGTTATATAGGTCCTCAGCCCCAAAGCTTACAAATCTATTTTAAGTCTAAACCCATAAACGAAATAAAATAAAATCTGGACAAGATAAGATAAGATGGGATGAAATAAAATCTGAATAAAATAAAATCTAGATAGAATAAAATCTGGATAAGATAAGATTTGATAAAATAAAGTTATTATTATTATTATTATTATTATTATTATTATTATTATTATTAGTTAAACAAGCCGGCTTGTCAAGCTTAACAAGCTTTTTTTATGATTTGAGCTTGGCCTTTTTATCTAAAAAGACTTTTTAAAAAGCTTGAGCTTGCCCTTTATAGTAAATAAGTCAAGCCGAGCCGAGCCTTACATAGGCCGAGCCGAAGGCCCTCGACAAGCTGCTCGACTCATTTCCACCCCTAATTACGAGCATCAGTCTTCCAAATGATTAAGTATAACTAGTAAAAAAAAAGGTGCAGAACAAAAGCCATGTGTGACAAACCTGGCAAATAAATTTTGTCATTCCAACACCCATTCTTTTTGATAATGTCCACAATTGCTTCCTGATAGCTGCAAAATTAATCATTGCCAACATTTAATTTGTTTGTCATAGAATGCACATCCATAACTCTAATTACATATATAAATCTAAATGATAGTACTAGTATTTGGTAGAGCAATTAAATACACTTCATCAAACTAACTTTGAAGAAAACATGATGCTTAATGCAATAGGTGTTTGAAAAAATGTCCCTTATTTTAGTGAGTGAACGCATCCCTCACATAATCTCTCTCTCTCTTCCAATTTTGGTCTGTGAGTGGTAGGGCCACAAGGCATATACCAAGAATTCTACCACTGAATCTGCTTGTTTCCAACATTATTAAATGAAAGTAGGAAGCAAACGAATAAAGATAATAACTCATACTAAGTTCTTCAGCTGCTTCAAAATTTGCCCACATTAGCACACTAGTTCCTCTGAAAGTTCCTCCACTAGAAAGCAAAAGATTGTAAGCTCAAGTTCCACAGCTAGCTTTCTTGTGTGCTCAAGTTCTCTCAAGTCAATGAAGCTTGAATTTTTCAGGTGAAATGACCTAACCATATCATTATCTACATGCAACAAAATATGACTGAACACTAGAAGAAAATTTGGTTGATAAACAAAATGATATAGGAGAGAATCATCAAGTAGCAATGTTGTTAAGTAATTATTAGAGAGTTTGATACACTAAATTTCAAAACCGAAACAAGTTCTTCTAATGCACTTTGCAATTTCTCAGTGCTTTGTTAGTTAATAAAAAAAAATAGAATGCAGAAGAGGCATTCCTTAAAATTGACTTTTGCAAGAAAGTCCTGGAGAAATAAAAAACTGAGTCCTGTTAAGTGCCTTAGATGTGTGGACCAATCTAAAAAACTAATAAGAACTAGAGAAATCATGTTTGACTAACCACCTCAAGCTAGGGCTGTAGAGCAAGCTTTTGAGCTCTATCATCTTTTAACTGCTAAGGAATAACTTCACAGTTGCACATATAAATTAGGTGGATTCTGAACTTGTAATAGAGTTTTTATCATTTTGAACCTGCTCTAAATCTGACCTTGCACAAAAATACAACACAAAGATTAGTAGCCAAAGTGATTTCCCATCACAAAGAGAGACCAATATGCATACTCATACTTGTATTCCATTTTCCCTATTGTACGGTCCTAGGTCAATATCGCTTGTTCCATTTTCTCACCTGTTAACTCAAGAGATTTTTACATGAGCTAGCTAACATTCAGAGAGGAAACAACATAGCATTTTTTTTATAAAAAAAAACATCAATCAAGGCACTCACATGATCAAATAATTTGATTATTCAAAGGATTACAAAGCCTAGAATAAAACAGAACAAATTGAAATGGTAAGATGATTAAAATTTGAATGAGAAATGACAATTGGAATTTGGAAGAACAAAAAAGAGCAAAAGCCAAAATAAAGTGAAATTTAAGTGAGAAATAAGAAATAGGTAGCAATATAAAAAAAAACAAGTGAATTCCAGTTTCATATCCTATTATATTCCACCGAATTCCCTCCCTTGCCTTCCTAATCCTACACACCTACCATGAGTGTGATTGGTTACAACTTACCATTCAAAAACCTAAGATACTCTCTCCTTGCATCTTACCTTATCACTAGTACGAGCTACTAATCCCCTAGTATCCATTCTATTTCTTTTAACATCAACTTAGTAATTGTGCTAGACAAAACCAGGTTCTAGACATAATAGGTACAGTGGCAATAACTACTACACATTTTAAACATCGTATCACCATCACATCTCATGATTAACAAATCATCAACATTTCCTTTGTGAGAATTGATATGTGCTCCAATTCATAAAAAATAATTGGTATCAATAGTTATTAGTATAGTCATTCAGAATAAATTGGAAATCTTAATGCTTGTTTAAGTTGTAGAGTACTGCTTTTGTGAGTAAAATCATTATTAAATCAATGGCGTAGACCAATCAGGAAATGACATACAAGTTCTATTTGAAAGGTATTATGGCTACAAAGCTTCAAAGTCTTAAATGTAATCATTCAAAATTCAGAATTAATCAAATACAGGATTCAGAAACATAGGTTTAAGTTTACTCCCTGTCACAATGAGTCTGTATATGATGAATTGCTCAATTCCTCATAACAGGAAAAATAGAATTAGTCATATAGGTACTTCACCATTACAGAGCAATTAAATCAAATATTAATTAAAGAAAAAAAGTTCTATCACAAATAAAACCTTTGCATAGTAGTCTTCAACTTGAACTCTACAATCACATTGGATAGAGTGATGAATTCAACATCAAATCCTACAAAGATTTGAGAAAAAATGAATGGTTAGAGCATTGCAAAGAGTTGATGAAATAAAAAAGAGAAATCAAAAGCATTGATGAATCAATGAGAGTAAGAAGCTGAGAGAAACTCACGAAGAGAAATTGATAGAGATGTCAAGGAACATGAGGGTGAAAGTGCCACAACGAGAAAGGAATCGCTAGACTGAGAGAGGACTCACGAGAAATCGCGAGACTGAGAGAACGTAAGAGAGGAATGAATGACGTGGTTTCTTTTGAGTTTTCACCGTCAGAAAAAATTGGGAAGTGAGACTGAGATGTTAGTATATAATATTTAATTTTAAATTTAGCTAGGAAATTTTTTTTGGTAGCTAATATATAGTTAAATTCCTTGAAATTTGCTACTAATTAAAATAATAGCTAAAAATAGTAGGAAACTTAAGATTTTCTTGCAGTGGAAGGATACATGGAAACCTTGCATCAAAGAAAAAAAGTGAGAAGACCTTGTGGTGTTGAGTTTCAGAGGAACTATTTTAAAAATAATTATTTTAATATGTATTTATTTTTGGGAATTTTGCCTATATTATATATAATATATATATATATATATATAGAAACTTTTTAAACTTTATCTACAGCAGTCAATTTTAATGTAAGTTTTATAAGATTTTACCATAAGATTTTTGAAACTTTATCAACATTGAATATTTATAGGTAAAACTCATTTTGAGTTTTACTTATACCAAATAATAATAGGTATAAATCTTTTAAATTTTTATGTACATCAAATAGTTATATAGTTATAAGTATAAATATTTTTTAACTTTTACTATAATAATTTATGTCTATAGGTAAAAGTATTTATAAGCATACGTCACTTTTTCTTGTAATGAATCAATCGGTACGTACACACAGGTTACCAGTGATCACTTTGCTAAAATTTTATTTCATATGTGTCTAATACTCTACACTTTTTAAAAAAAAATTAACTTTAACTTATATGCAACTATATTTGAGATAATTCTATTCTTTTATTAAAAACATCTTATTCAAAATAAATAATAAAATTATTGTTAAAAAATATGTACATTCTTATTCTTTTGCTCATTCCACTAAAATATATATTTATGTTAAACATAACAAATAACTTATAAAATTATGTAAATTGCCCTCGAAACTAACATCAAATCGACCCGTGAGTTGAGTAGGCACGGGTTAAGGCTAGTTAAATTAAAATATAAGTTTACTATTTATCGGCAACAAAGAGAAAGACCAATAGAAATTGAACACCTATGGCAGCAAATCAGCATTATTGAACCCCGAACACAGTATCATCCGCGTGATTCACATGGAAAACCTTAACAAACACCGGGAATGTGATATTTTTTTTCCTATAAATACCTTCTAATTATTATATATTTAACTGGACGGCTCCATACATGCAACACAGCTGGTGGATGATACAAGGTGAAAATACTAAAAGATCTGAAAAGGAACCTTAGTTGATACATGGTCTAATGTTTTAGATATATTTAGAAGACAAATATCATTCATACAATACATTCTTTCAATACTTTTTACAATTCATTTTTTCTTTTATGTTAAAATATAATTTTGATCTCTCTATAATATTTAATTTATAATGTTAGTCTTTTATTTTTAAATTAAGATATTTAATCTTCTTATTTTTTAAAATTAATAATTTTAGTTATTCCATTTGTTAATCATTTATGATCAAATGTTGACTGACGATTGGTATAGCATATTAGTGGTGACAACACTTATGTAGGTTGCTTATATGAAAAGAAATTTAAAAAAAAGTGAAAATAAATTACTTGAGTCAGACTTGAACCTAGACCTTTTAGACAATATAAGAAAAGAATAAATCATTGTATCATTTACTTCCTTAATTAATATTGTAGACATTATTTCATATGTGTTATCACATCACGAGTTATCATTAGCATATTTATCTAATTAAAAAAATTATGAGTAATTAAAAATTAAATTACATTAATTAGTACATAAATTATTTAATGTAATTAGTTAAAATATGTTTTTGGTTCCTGTAAGTTAGTATTTTTTATTTTTGGTCCATGTAAGTTCATTTTTTCAATTTTAGTTTCCGTAAGTTTGTATTTTTTCAATTTTGGTCCCTATAAGCTTTTTTTCTTCATTTTTAATCCTTTTAAATTTTTGTTTTTTCAATTTTAGTCCCATTAAGATTCTATTTTTTTTCTCATTTATAATCCTATTAAGTTTACACTTACAAGGACCAAAATTTGAAAAATGTAAACTTAAATGGACTAAAAATGAACAAAAAGACTTACAAGAATCAAAATTAAAAAAGTGCAAACTTATAGAGACTAAAATTAGAAATTGAATTTATAGGGACCAAAAAAGAAAAAATATTAACTTACAAAGACTAAAAATATATTTAAGTCAACGTAATTTATACAAATTGCATAAATTTATATTAACATGTAAATTATCTAAAAAATTAAATATTAAAATTTTATGAATTTAAATAATTACACTAAAATAATTTACATATTAAACTTTTTATGTAATTTGTATAAATTATACAAAATAATTTATATAAATAATTAACATATTAATTTATATAACTTTATTGATTTATATAATTAGAATAAAAAATTTATTTGTTAAATAAATTTTTATAGTTAAAGTGAAAATATTATGTAAGTACTCTAAAAAATTAAAAATTAAAGATTTATTAATTTTTATCATTAGAATAAAAATAATCTACATATTAAATAATTAAATAAAATAAAGTATACAAATAGTTTACATGTTATTCATGTAATTATATTGATTTATATATAATTAGAATAAGAATATTTTATATATTAAAATAACTTTACATGATTTGTATAAATTATATAAAATAATTTATGTAAATAATTTGCATATTAATTTATTAAATTTAATTAATTTATATAACTAGGATAAAATAAGAACAATGTTTTCATATTAAAATAAATTTATATAATTAAAATAAAAATATGTAAATTATTAAAAATTAAAATGTAAAATTGTATAAAAATAAAAAATATATATATATTCAATAAAAAAATTAATTTATAAATTTTTATAATTAGATAAAAAAAAAAGATAATAACTTGTGATGTGATCATAAGTAAGAAATATTGTTTACAATGTCAACCTAGTAAACAAATGAAAAAATGATTTATTTCTTTGTTATTGTCTAAAAGGTTAGGGATTCAAGTCCCATCCAAATATTTTGTATTTTTTACTTTATTTAACTCCTTGTTACATAAGTGTCATCCCAGCAGCCTACATAAGCGTAAACAATTTGGACCAAAAGTGCATTTTATGTAAACATGAAGATGTCATTATGTATATTCTTTTATGTTGTTGATGATGAGTTGTAATTGATAAACACTAGTCTTGATTAGGATGATTGTTAATGCTTTAATGTTTGATTGTGTGTAAAGTCATGCATATGTACATCCTAGACTAGGATATGTAATTCAACATGCTGTAATTGATTAGCATTGCATTGATCCATGATGGTTAGCCTTTGAGAATTGAAACTTTCATAAATTGGTTTTTAAAATCTCTAAGTTTCAATTCTACATCAATAAAATCGATTATATGCTAACATAGTAGACTAAATCGTGACCCTATATCTTAGAATTGAGATAGGTGCGAAATAGTCGACTATCTTAAAGATCTAATCAACTATATTGAGACTCAAGAGTTTTTTAATTTTGCAAATAGTTGACTATATGAGAATATAATTGACTATTTGTTCTTCAAGAAACTTAGGTGATGGGAAGAACAATATAGTTGACTATCTCTATGACTTAGTCGACTATTTATGTTCCAAGGCTATAAAAATGATTTTTTCGAAGGAGCTCGATTGTGACGCCATTGTGATTTTCATTGAGAGAGCTTTAGAACTCCTAAGTGTCATCACCATTTTGATCCTTTGATTGGAAACTCATTTTTACATGGAATCAATGGATGTATGCATTAGATCATGAAGAAAAGTTGATACTACATAGGAAATATTTTCAAACTTTCACATCTTTCACTTATCAGGTGAAATATTTCCTTAGTTTGTGTTTTGATTTTCATTTTTATTGAGTGGGTTACTCAATTGTGTTCATGTAGTGGGTTTTCTACATGTGGATTTTAATTCTTGATAGTTTTTCAAGGGTTAGTACATTTGTAAGTGTATTTGCTTGTGAGTTTGGTTGTAACTCAAAGATTACAATGGAAAGATCCTAGTGAGTTACTATGGACCAACTGGATGTAGATTTCTTTGAAATCAAACTAGTATAAATTGTGTTTGCATTTTGTCTCTAACCCTTCAACTCTTATATTGCTTCTTGCTTAAGTTTCTTAACATTTATGTGTTGATATTTGTTTTGTATTATTGTGTAATTGTTTATCTGTGATCAAGAAATCAAAGGGTATTTGCAACACACCTAAATCTCTTGTTTCAACTAGATTAAAGGAAGCAAATTGTGAAAAGTTTTCAATTAGGTCTAAAATCAAGTTGAAACCAGTTCACCTCCTCTTGGTTTGTATTTCTATGTGCCATTATTTCTAACATTTTAGTCTTTCTTTCTTTTCTCTTGGTTACATAATTCCTCTTGTTCCATATTTCTTTTACCTATTTTTCTTACCTCTCTTATTTGTTATAAATTACCAAAGTTAATTTCCAAGTATAAGTTTGATGTAGAAAATTTGCAAGTGCACGGTATCGTCAAGTAATAATATCGTTCTTTCCACAAGGATCGCGTATTTGGCCATGTGAAATCACAAATTTCAATAGAATTAAAATGGAATAAAAAATATTTGATAATGAGAATTTATTTTAATAAAAATGGAATTTGGAAATTAATTGTAGAAACAAGAAGGCAATTTATAATGACTAAAATCCAATAATTAAAACCTTCAAAGATCAGATTTCACAGAATGAAAATCAATAAAATAATTTAACCATCCATGTACTTTTACAAATTACTATTGAAGGCAAATCAACCAAAGGTAACCCCTATTCTTTCTAAAGTTATGAAGGTGTATCTAATTAAATTCACTCATACTTTCCTGGTGGTTCTATTTAGTTAGATCCTTTAAATTCTTTGTTAATTCATTTGTTCCTCTTAGGGTTTAACCTACTATCATGGTTTTACACCTAAATTTTTCCCTATGTATTGGGTTCTCCTTTCAGTACTTCCCCAAATCCCTAAAAATGTCAAATGCAGGTCAAATTTGCTTAACATGATAAACACAATAGGAAGAAATCGACAAAAACATTCACACAAAGATAAATTTAAACTACTTCATTAATAAATTATAGAGATAATGTCCATTCCTAGAAGAAAAGAGAATTACTCATAGGTAGCCATCAAATCCAATAGAAAAATAGAAATAAGAAAAGAAAAAGATCCAACCGAAAAAGAGAGAAAGGAAAACAGATATTCTCGCTCTTGCTGTAAGTTGCCAATTAGTGCAAAGTTCAAAACTCTAGAACAATGCCTAAAAACCTATTTAAAGAACATGGCTAAAAAGGGTTCAAGCCCAAATAAAATAAAATAAAAATGTAAAAATCCGTTGCAAAGTCCGTCGCACAATCATGCACCCTGCTTCCTCCCGATTCAACTCAGAATAAAAAACTAGCACAACCATGCCAATCTCTTGCACGATTGAGCAAGTCTTCTAGGGCTTCTGATGAGCTTCTTTTTTCCTCTAAAGCTTCCAACTTCAACTCACATGATCCGTAATTCATCAAATCATCCATGGAGCGCTTCCAATCATGATAGAATCCCCTCCTATAACACAAAAATACCAAAGGCGTACCTAGTTAAATACAAAAAAGACACATACAAATGTAAAGACTAAGTCCTAAATGACAAACTAAGAAGAAATTCCTAAATAAATTGACACCTATAAATGACCTAAAATGCAGGGCATCAAAGTTCTCTATTTAGAAGTCAGATCCATATGAATAGCGATGAGTCCAATTACTATGAAGCTACCAAAGTAGTAAAGTGGTGCAATTGATAAACTCTAGTTAGTACATCTTTGAATTTATATTAGATTATTCAGAATTTTTTTTATGTAAAGGTTGCAGGATGAACCACTTTGACAAAACAAGGATATTAAAACTATGTTGGCACCCGCTAAAAGGGCAAAAAGAGAATGAACAAGGAAACATGGGGGACTACACCAAAACGCATTAAAAACACAATAATTGCGAGAAAAATAGCGACTAATAAACTATGGGAGAGACTCCCACCAAATGATATCTAATTGATGGTCTACTCCAAAATTTGTCAATTTATCAGCACCCTGATCACCCTTCTTGTAGAGATGAGTGTTGAAATTTTGTATTCCAATAATTAATCTGAACTAATATTATAAGACAATTATATTAAATATTTATCATTAGTGAGTTTTATTTTATGTGATCAAATTAAGTGAATCCGTTAGACAACCAAATCAGATTATATGAACTTAAATGAGAAAATGTCAGTGTTGGCTCATTAAGGGATAATGAAAACCCTATTAGGTTAACACACTATAAGAAGACTATGGTCCCCAACCGTCACACATAGTTTCTCTTCTTCCTATCGGAAGAGTTACGAAGGTCCTACTAAAGATTAAAGAGGGTCCTATTGAGGATTAAAGAGTCTTCAGTCAAGGAAGAATCATGAAGTCATCGATTATACTGTTAGCCGGTTATCCATTGTCTCTATAACATCCCGTAATAGATCATAAGAAGAGTGCATATATCATAAATCACTTACGGATTCAGATTCTGTTGCGTTTGTTTGATCAATCATTATGGATTCAGATATTCCTAAAATTTTTCTCGATAATCTAACGTAATGTGTTCCTGGTAGTTATTGATATTTTATAAGGATCCCTTAAAATTTCAAGAATGATAGCATTGAAAATGCATTTGGGAACATAACTTGTTACATTGCTTCCACCAGCTTCTACATTGACGACCAAATTCACATTATCAAAAGTTGCTAAAAAGTTGAATCACATTCTAACCATAATTTGGTCCATCCAATTAAGGACGCATGTTCCACAGCTACCATGACCGCAAAGAGCTCTGCATGCAAAGCGGTAGAAATCCTAGTATAAACTGAGAAGTAACCACAAAAGGCATGAAAACTATCTCGGAAAGTACATCCACTAGTTGCGTATTAGATTATTCAGAATCACAATCAAATAAATGAGATTAATTTTAAGTAAATTCTTATATGTTTAGTTATGTCTCCAAAATTAATTGAGTTAAAACAACTTCAATTAATTTTTGAAGTAGATAAAAAATCTATCGATTTTTACTTACTAGTTATTAAAATAAAAACATCCGAACATAAATTACTTAGTTTAAAATTAATTTTATTTAAAATTAATTTTGTGAGATTTCATCCTATTATAACATTAAGTGCATGTTTAAATTCACATTAAATAATCTAAAATCACATTAAAATATCAATTAACATAATTTTAGGTGAATATTTATATGTTTAGTCTTACAATGAAGAATTAATTGAGTTCAAAATTGATTAAAGCAACTTTAGCTGCTTTTTGTATTTAATAAAAAAAATTATTACTAACTAACTTTTAAAATAATAATATTAAAAACATAAATCCCTTCACTTTGAAATTAATATTAACCGAAATCAATTTAGATTAAAATTGTAGAAACGCTAGATTTTTGTTTGTTTTTTTTTTTTTTTATGCACACTATACATAGCAAAAGTGGTTCGCATAGGTGAACAGTGAACTTCAAAGTCAGCTTCCGATTCCGTGTGTTTTTCCAATATAGCTTTAAGAGAAAGCACCTCACTTTTAGTTCCTTTTCTAATGGAGGACTTGTTTACTATAGTTATTCATGTTGGTGCATTTGGAGTGATTCTGATTCCACAAACACGCACATGCCAAGAGCCTAGTACACAGCCCCTCTTTGGGGCAAAGGAGAATTGAACACCTTTTTTTTGCCTTAATCCACCATGCATGTCGAGGATTTATATTTTCAGTGTTAAAGTTGGTAGTGTCAAAACAGGAAACTGCCTTTAGCTGGTGGGAAAAATAAACTAGAGATCTAATAGTGCTAGTAAGTCAAAAACTTATTTACCAAAATAAATTAACTCAAAAACTTCAACGTAATAAATGAGTAAAAGTAAACACTCAAGTAATACTTTTAAAACCAATTAAATCCATCATTAAATCAGTAAAAACATTAATTTAAGTTTAATAGTTCAATAATAGTTAAACAGTAATTAAACTATGAACCAAATAAGGAAAAAAACATAAATAATAATAATAATAATAATAATAATAATAATAATAATAATAATAATAATAATAATAATAATGTCATAACTTTATATGTTCAAAAGGAGACTTAACCACCAACAAAGAGGTAGGGTGGCCAAGAATTTTGCAAGGGTATGCATTTTTCACATGGTTGAAAATGGGCCACCCATTCGAGCAGGTACATGATTCCGTTGTAAACAAGGACAGAAGATAAAATACCCCACTGTTCCCCAGCACGTTTTCTTTGTCCTTTTGCTTTGGCTCAATTTCACCACACAAAAATCAAAGCCTTCCCATCATAAATAGATCAGACAAACCAATACACATTATTGACAACTCAATCACAAGATTTATACTTCAAAAATATGCCCCCATTCTGTAGCAGATAAGCCAGATATACCACAAGAAGCAGCAGCACACACAAAACCAAACTAGAGATTAACCATAAATGAATAAAGAACATGATCTCACAATACTAGCAAAGCCATCAATGATAATAAATAACAACCTTAAGAAAATTCACTAAGTTCAGTTCAGATTTTATGATAATTCATAAACATGTATATACAATCTAAAAGATAATATTAACACAAAAATAATACACTTCGACTTCATCAGAGCTGCTGCTACCTATCTTTCCCCGCAGATTTGGAGAGATACCATCCCTGGTTCATTCAGCCTCCCAAATCAAATTACCTCAATAAATTTAAATTTACTCTAAGCTACCAAAAAGGACAAACCAAAATTACAAGAACACTATTTTACATAGACAGCTACAGCTACAGAACGAACTATCGTTGTTCATCGCCAACTTTGGACGAGAGTGCCGACAGAAGCTGCTCCTGCGTGTAAAACTTGTTTCCCATGTTCACCGTGGCTTGTTGGATCATTAAATCATTCACCACGGACACGCTTGCGTGATGCACTTCCAAGTCCAGGTCCTTCAATGCTGCCATCAACCTTGCTGCAGGGTGGTTCTTCTTGCTGCATTGGATTCTTATCATCGCATCCCAACCAATTATCTTCACCTCTATCTCCAAATCAGCGAGCTTGGTCGTTGTCTTCTTTGCTTCTTCGTTATTAGATGGAGGTAGTCCAGGTGGTGGTGGTGGAGGAGGAGGAGGGTTTTTGGTCGCGAGCTCAAGTTCCTTCTTGGCTGAATCCAATTGCTTCTCCAATTCCCCTTTCTCTGAATCCAGCCCGTTGAGCTTCAATTTCAGCTCATTTATGTACGATATGGCGTCACCTAACAACGATGCCTTGTCCATCTTGGATACATTTGGAACTACAGCTCGTAGAGCATAGAATCTTTGATTCAGCTTTTCTCTCCTTTGTCTCTCGGCTTCCACGTGATTCAGCGGCTCCTCTCTGCCGTTGGCCGGCTTTCGCCCCCTCTTCCGAGGCCGTTTCTCCGGCTCCATCACTCTGCTGTCTGCCTGTTTCACCATGGAAGCTTCCAGATCCGAGTGATCCGAATCACCACCACCGGCACCGGCACCACCACTACCAGATTTTATATTTGCAGCCGGCAGGGATGTGAAGGACAGCATCCCATCGTCAATGCTGCTCCGAGAAACGGGAGACCTCTTCTTGTTGTTCTCCTCAATTGCAACAACACCGGGAAAGAAACTCCCGTTGTAAGAGCTCTTCTTGCTCTCTCCAAAGCTCAGAATTTCACCAGATTCAGGCTTCAATGAATTCGAAAAGTTCAATTCCCTCGAGAAGAAACCCTGGCCATTAGATTTAGGTACATGAACAGCAGCAGCACTAGGGGTATCGGTTAAGGTACTGGAACCAGGGGTTTCGAACTGCAGAGTCTTGTTAACCGTTGAATTCGGCGGCGCAACGGTAGAGGAGTCTCTGATTTCAGGGTTGAGCCAGAGTGAGGAAGGGTCGTTCTCCCCCTGATCGGTGGTGGCAACGCAATTCAACGCCCAGGAACCAGTTTCAGGGTTGTTGTTGAAGTTGAACAAATCGCGCACCTTGTTCATCAGATCAGGGTTCTGGAAAATCACCTCCGTGGAGGCGAGCTCAACGACGCCATTTGCGGACGGTATGCAGACCAGAGTCTGGAGCCCGAACATCTGCCCCTGGTGGGCCCGTTCGCAGACCGACTCGGACAGCCGGTCCGGCCCGGCAACCCAGACCGGGCTCGAGTTAAAAAAAGCCTGACCCGGGAGGCCGCTTCCGTTGACGAAGGACTGAGTCATCGACACGAGGAAGAACCACTCGGTGTCGGTGACTTCTTCGTCGACGTCGTCAACGGAAGCGGAGGGGCCAGAGATTAAGGAATTGAGTTCGCGGAGGACTTTTTTGCGGTGGTCCTGCTCCGCGGACGACGTCGTTTTGGGGGTTTTGCCTTTGGCTTTGACTTTGTCCTCCTCACCCTTGTAATAACCGTCTCCCCAGCCGAGAAGGGAGGTGCCGGAGGAATAGTCGTAGGAAGACTGCCAGAAGATTGCGTAGGTCCAGCTCTCTCGGGCGCCTTCGATAAGTGTCTGGAGGCGCTGCTGGAGGGTCTCCTGGTTGAGGAGGGAGTGGGACTGAGGCGGCGGTGCTCGGGTGGTTTCCAGTCCAGGAGTGGTAGTAGAGGCGGCGGATTGCGGCGTGGGGAGCCAGAGGGAGGAGAGGTCGGAGGAGCTCATGAAGGCCTCCATGACGGAGGAGTTGTCGTCGGTCCACAGGTTCATCCGGTACTCGGTCATTCAGTGCACCAACAACGAGAATTTGGAATTGGATGAGAGTGAGAGTGAAGTGTGGGTTTGGTTTGTTTTGGCGGCGAAAGAGGGAGTGGAAAAGAGAGAGTGTGTGTATCTATCTGAGGAGAGAGATAAGGTTAGTGACTGAGTGAGTGGGGGTGGATTTGGGTTTGGTATTTATGTGGAGTGTATTTGGGTTTCATTTGAGTGAAAACTGTGAAAAGTGCGAGGTTTCCAGGAAAGGTACACGCCGATTAAATCGCTGAATGGGAGAGGCTGTAAAAAGATGCCTTCTATTCTTAACCTGAGCCAAGGAAACAGAGAAGTGGTGGCACATTGGGACACGTGGCAGTTTCTGATTGGATTCTCTGGAAAACTGTCTTCACTGGCGTGAGAACTGAGAAATAGCTGCATGCAGGTTGCTCATTATATATTTCATCTTTTAATAGTTTGACTATGTGAATGTTGGAAGGTGCTCTTATGTTTACAAGATACAGTAGATGTATTATAACTAGAAGAAATGAGATAGTTAACATTAATTTTTAAGAGGGTTGTAATCGAGTTAAGTTATTCATTAATGCCGGGATGGTGGTGAGCTTATGACTTTTAAATATAATTTTTAAAATTAAATGCGATAGGTAGAAAAGAATCATTAAATGATTTTTATTTTTATTTTAAAATAAATTTAATTCTTTTTTAACAATAAGAAAAAAAATCTTTTTGAATTTCTTTTTTGGTCTTAAAAGAAATTTTCATCACTGTTACCATTCTAACCATTCTAATACCACCATTCCATCACCATCACCTCCCTAATTGTCAACACCTCCATTATCACCACACTATTATCGTTACCATAGTTATTGTCACAACCTCAATGGTCGTTGTCGATATTATTCAACCTCCACCTTCGTCGTCACTCTCACTACCACCATCTACACCACCACTACTACTACCACCATATGAGGTAGTGTAAAATATTTGATTTTTTACATGTCATATGTTAATTACATGTTTTTATTTGTAGATTATCATATATTATTAAAATGATAATTAAATATAAATTGATAAAATTAAAATTTTATTTAACATTTTCATAAAAGCAAAAATAGTTGTGTTTGAAATAAACCACTAGGATCATCTCGGTGGTGAAGAGGATTTGGATATTTTTCATAAGATTTTAGATTCAAACCTCATCGCAATTGTACATAAAAAATTTAAACAAACCTAATCAAGTTCAAGTTTTTATTTAGTCTCATTTAAATAAATGAGTCAAACTTGAGGAATCAATTATTTTCACAAGCTAAACCAAAACTTTAAGTGCTCAACTCGATTTATGAAAGTGTGTTACTTTTTTAATAACCAAAGAAAAACTTTATTAAGGAACAAGCCCAAACACAAAATATGTTGCAAGATGGAACCATGAGAATTACAATGTTATGTCATATAATCACCAAATCCCTAAACAACCATATGGTTAGGGCTAACCAAAACTTTATCTCACTTCCATCTCCTAGCTACCAAACAATATTAGAATCAAACCACCCCTTTTCTTCATACACACCACACCTCCTCCACACCATCACCGCCGAAAAAAAACCTTTCCACCATACAAAAGCTTTTTGTCCCCCACCTCTCCTAACCAAATTTTGCCAACCTCCATATTTTGACTTTATTGATATTACATTGCATCATAGTCCTCCATCACCACTCATCATTCTCCATTTCCACTTTGCCAGCTTGGCATCGTTAAAAAGAGAGATATCCTTTACCCCTCAGACCTTTTTCTTTTTTTTCTTTGAAAGACACACGATATTCCACTTAACCGATGAAAACTTGCTCTCACCATCCAACCCTCCCCACAAGAAAGACTCTCTAGCCTTCTAAAATTCTTCACCACCTTCCCAGGCATTTTAAAAAAGAGACAACATATATAAATGCATAGATGTAAAAACTGATCTAGTAAGGCATGACCTACCCCCAAGTAATAGGCTTTTACTTTTTCAGCTAGCTAGTTTCCTCCCTACCTTCTTCAAGAACCCCTCCCTCATATCTTTTTTCCTTGAATTACCTCCTACCTCCATCCTAAAAGGTATGTTCATAGTTTTGCAATGCAAGACTAATGCATATCTCTATTGTGTACCACTTCCAACAACAACCCCCTACTCTCTTAGGACAATTCACCTTTAAACCTGACACAAGCTCAAAACACCAAAGCATTTCTTTCAACACAAAGACATTATGCATACTATTCGCTTCCAGCAAGTGCACCGGATCGCGCAAGTAGTATAAAACGGTAAGAACCGAGTATCGAACTCTCGGGAAACTTGTGTTACCTGGTAAAGCTATTTCAGTGAATAGGTATCTAGTGTGAAAAGAGATGTGTTTGTTATGAACAGGTGTGTAAACTAACTATTAAAAGGGAAAATCACGTGAGAAATGATGCGTAAAAACAAGTAGACAACACGTTGGTCTTCCTAATAGGTGCCTGATGTTAGAAGGGTATTCTCTACTTAACAATGCTCATGCGTTCTATGGTGTATCTTGGAATGCTAAACCCCGATTCCTCATGATAGTCTAGCCTAATCCTGATCAAGCATCATCCACAGATTCCTCATGTTGGACTAAACTCGGCCAGGACCGCATTAAGACAAACATACAACAACTAGGTTACCGTACCCCGATTCCTCGTGAAAATACGACAAACTAGCCCTGTCCTATCAAGTTCTAAGAATCAGACCAGTTTCCACTGTTGAATGATCCTAAAAACACATGCATCTACGTGATCAAGGCAAAAGCATGGTAGAATGAAGTTCTGATAGCACAGTGAACACACAAAACATCATTAAATAGATAAAAAGATATTTACATCAAGTACCTACACAGAAGATTCAACAGAGGATTTAACTTTCCATAACCGGGAAGCTTCCTTTACAACTAAGAGAAGAGAAAGATGAAAGATTGCAGAAATACAAGTAGTGGGGATGTCTCCTCCACCTCTAGGACCTCACAATCACTCACAAATTCATCTCAAGCTCTCAGGACGGCTTCCTCTTCCAGCTCTGATCTCTGCAGATCTTCACACAACATATTCTCTCAAACTCTCTGGAACTTGGACCTTTCTCTCTCTAGAACTCTTCGATTATGCAGAAGCTTCAAGAAAAGGCCAAACTCTTCTCAGAAATCTAATTTCAGGCTTAAATAGGTGGCTTTGTTCGTGCCCGTGCGCTTAGCGCAATTCTGAACCGCTTAGCACGCATTAGTGAATTTCGGCTTAGCGCGGCTTTTCTCGCTCAGCGGATGGACTGAAGAGGTGTGCTTAGCGGAATGACCCTTCGCTCAGCGAATATGCACAACTCATCCTTCTTCCAGATTCTTCCTCGCGCTCAGCCGAGATGTGTTGCCCACAGCGGATGGCTCGCTAAGCCAGAAGATTGGCTTAGCGAGAGGGTGAAAATCAGCACTTCAAAACTTGCCTAATTAACCTGAAATTGAGAGAAAAATGATTATTAAACACACAAAATGGAAGTACTAAGTATTTATTACCTATCTTTAGCAAAAACTAATTACAACACTACAAAATACCCATAAATTGGAGGAGTTTGATACAATTTACACAAGTTTTATACACAAAAGTTAGTCGTATTCACTGACTAACACATACTAGCCTTTCCCACAAAAAGAGTATCATTTGCAAACTGCAAGAGATTAATCTCCACCTTAGAAGTTCCCACCCTATAGCTTTCAAACATATTTTCTCCATAACTCTCCTCATAAGCCCACTTAAGGCTTCAACTATAACGAGGAAAAGGAACGACGAAAAACGTTCACCTTCCCTTAGGCCTCTTTGTGGCTTAAACTCCAAAGTTGGGCTACCATTAAGAAGAATAGAGAAACTAACTGACTCCAAACAACTCTTCATCCACCCCACCCATTTTCCACAAAATTCAAGTCTATGCATCATGTAAAATAGGAAAGACTTGGAGACCATATCATATGTTTTTTCATATTCGATTTGAAAATCAAGCATTCTTTCTTGTCCCTCTTCACCCCCTATACCACCTCATTTGCAACCACCACCTCGTCAAGTAAATTCTTTCCTCCTATAAATGTACCTTGCCTTCCATCAATGGCCCCACTAAGCACTCTCCTAATCCTTCTAGACAAGACCTTTGCTAAGATCTTATATAGGCAACCAATGATACAAATAGGCCTAAATTCATCAAGTATAATAAAAGATGGATTAGCTCCCCTTGTGATGACACCATGATCGTAAAAGTAGCAAATACCTTCAAAATATCTTCCTTAAGGATTGGCCACTTTTTCTAATGGACTTAAAATTAAAGCCATCCAAGCCCAGGCTTTTATTGCTATCTCTACCTCATGCTACATCCTCAAACCTCCACACCAACATTTGATTCTCCAAAGCAATTAGTTGTTTAAATGCCACCCCATCAAGCCTTGGTCTCATCCTCTCCCCATCTTGAAATCTTTCCAGAAAAAAGCTTTTCACATTCTTTTTAACCAATATTGGATCATCCACCCAGTCACCATGTACTAATAAACCATTTATTGAACTCTCCATCCTTCTCCAATTGAAGATTGTTTGAAATATCTAGAATTTGTGTCCCCCTCCTTAAGCCATTGATTTCTTGATTTCGATACATGAGGGACTCCTCCCTTCTTACCACCTTCTTGAAGTCCACAAAAAGATCTCTTATACTCTTAACATCCTCTTCATTCATCACCCCCATTTCATCCTTCTTATCAATCTCATTTGTTGCTTTCTTGATTTCAAAATTTTGCCATTGAATATTACCAAAGACATCCTTATTCCACTCCTTAAGTTTCCCTCTAAGAATCTTCAATTTCTTCTTGTGAACATAGGAGGCCCAACTTTCAACTGTCGTTTTTCCTCATTCTTCATCCATAAAGTTTGAGAAAGCATCGTGTGTGAAACAATAATCAAACACTCTAAAAGGGTTGGGACCCTAATTAGAGTATAAAGTCTTCAATAGGAGTGGACAATGATCGGAAATATTTATATCTAGAACAGGTTGTATACTTGCTGGCCATTTATTGATCCATTCCTTAGATACAAGGAACCTATCTAATTTTCTCTTCGCCCTCCCATTAGGCCTAAACCATGCATATTTCCCCCCACTATATGAATGTCTTTCAAACACATATTCATGATGAAACTAGTAAACTCCTCAACCTTCAACCCTTATGTAACCATGTCATTGGCTCCTCTATGTTATTTTCGCTTTCTAAGAGAATTGAAGGCCTCTACCACACCCTAAATATCATCGGTATTGTTTCTCTTGAAGTTTTGTAATGATTCCTACCACCCAAACACACTCCCTTCATACCTAAGAAGCATTAACTTGAACAACATTTTCTGTTCGATCAAGTGGCCTCGGAATAATTAAGAAGGGGGGGGGTGAATTAATTATTACTGAACCTTTACTAATTAAAAATCTACCCTTCTTAGGCTTTTACTATGTTGTTAAGAAAGTAAAGAATAGTAATAAAAACTTAACCAAAAGTAAAAGCGATAATTAAAGTGCACAACGGAAATTAAAAGTGTAGGGAAGAAGAAGACAAACACAAGAGTTTTATACTGGTTCGGCAACAACCCGTGCCTACATCCAGTCCCCAAGCGACCTGCGGTCCTTGAGATTTCTTTCAACCTTGTAAAAACCTTTACAAGCAAAGATCCACAAGGGATGTACCCACCCTTGTTTTCTTTGAACAACCTAGTGGATGTACCCTCCACTAGAATTGATCCACAAGAGATGTACCCTCTCTTGTTCTCAATCACAACAACCCAAGTAGATGTACCCTCTACTTGTACCACAAAGGATGTACCCTCCAATGTGTTAAGACAAAGTTCTCAGGCGGTTATTCCTTTGAAACTTTGTGAATGGGGAAACAAAAGAATTCTCAGGCGGTTAGTCCTTTGAAATCTTTTGTTTATGGGAAAGGGAAGAATCAAAAGAATTCTCAGACTGTGTCGTTTTGAATTCTTTGACAAGGGAGAAGGGAGACACAAAAGAATTCAGGCGCTTAGTCCTTCGTTCTTTTGGAAAAGGAAGAAGAGAGACACAAAAAGAATTCAAGCGGTTAGTCCTTAGCGAATTCTTTTTGGCAAAGGGAGAAGAGAGACATAAAAGAATTCAGGTGGTTAGTCCTTCGTTCTTTTGGAAAAGGGGGAAGAGAGACACAAAAGAATTCAGGTGGTTAGTCCTTCGTTCTTTTGGCAAAGGGAGAAGAGAATGAAAAAGATGAATAGCACAAGTTTTTGAACAAAGAAATTTTCTTGGAAGAGAAAGTTTTGAACAAAAACTTTTAGAAAGATGAAGAGAAATGAAACCAGAAAGTTCTGATGAAAGAAATGAAAAAAGATGTTGAAAGATAGATTGAAAGATAGAATGATTGAAAGAGATGATGGATCATTTTTAAATTCATGCCATGTCACATATTTATAATCTCTTGATGACTCAAGTCAAAGTTTGTGACTCTTGGTAATTTCTTTTAAAACTAGTCACTTAGAAAAGTTGTGACTTTTGAAAGAGTCTTCAGAAACAAGTCACTTGAAGAATTGTGACTTTTGGAAATGAATTTTTCGAAAATAGTCACTGGTAATCGATTACCATTAAGGTGTAATCGATTACACATCAACAGATGTGACTCTTCATTTTGAATTTTGAAAATCTTAACGTTTTAAAACACTGGTAATCGATTACATGATTATGGTAATCGATTACAGATTTGTAAATCAGTTTGAAAACAATGCTGACTATTGGTAATCGATTACTACCTTCTGGTAATCGATTACCAGAGAGTAAAACTCTTTGGTAAAAGATTTTGTGAAAACTTCATGTGCTACTCAATGTTTTGAAAAACTTTTTAATACTTATCTTGATTGAGTCTTCTCTTGATTCTTGAATCTTGATCTTGATTATTCTTGAATCTTGAATCTTGAATCTTGGAACTTGATTCTTGAATCTTTGCTTGAAACTTTGCTTAACTCTTGATTCTTTGGCATCATCAAAATAACCTTGGAAGACATTGCTTCCACGTTTTCCAGCTGAATCCCATACACACAAAAGTCCTCAAATTGCTCATTTGTTGGCTCTCCACCCTTCGATCTCCCTGTCTCTCCATAGCACAAGTTTTTGGACAATGAACTTTTCTTGAATAAAGAAAGTTTTGAACAAAAAATCTTAGAAGAATGCTTTGAATGAGCAAAAGAAATCTAAAAGTTCTCTCTTTTAAAAATTCGTGCCATGGTCACATATTTATAGCCATTTGATGGCTCTTGAAAAAACAAGTTAAAAGTTGTGACTCTTGGCAATTTCTTCAAAACTAGTCACTTTTTAAAAGTTGTGACTCTTTTGAAAACTAGTCACTTTAAAAGTTGTGACTGTTTTGAAAACTAGTCACTTAAAGGTTGTTGATGTAATCCTACCCCCCAAGGGCATTGGATAGAAGACTCCAAGAAGATTGAGCCAGAGATGCAAGAGAAGGCGCTGAGGTTCTCATGAGCATTAGGGTAGATTTTGGGCCCATGTGCTAAGTATGAGCCCACTTATCTTTGTACATATTAGATTAGGATTACATTATTTTTTGGGTCTTGTATTTAGGGCTCCATAATGTAGGCAAGGTACCCTAGAAATGTAGGATTTTTCAGTCCTTGTATTTTAGGGCACCTAGACTAGTTTTTGTATTAGGGGTAGTTTTGTAATTTCACATGCATTAAGTGAATATTTGATGTTTGTGTTGAGAAATAAATTTAATTGAATTGGGAGAAGCCCAATCCAATTAAATTTTAGAGGGGGAGGTGAGCATTTGCTTGCTACACCCCATTGCCACATCATATAGTCACACTTTGTGAATGTCCTTCATGCTTTACATGCCTCATGACACCTAAGCACACTTAGTGGAGAATCTTGGACTTGATCTTGGATTAGTGGGCTGAACCATAGCTAAAATTCACTAATCACAATTAGTGAAATTTTGGCTCCAAAATTTGGCTCCATAAATTCAATTTCAAATTCAAGTTAAATTTGAATAGAATTTCAAATTTCCCTCCAATTTTGTGACACTTAGGCTATAAATAGAGGTCATGTGTGTGATTTTTTTTCCAACTTTGATCATTTGAAAATTAAACTTCAGATTTCAAAGCTCTTTTAGAGCACAAAATTTCGTGCTCTTCTCTTCCTCTCCCTTCATTCATCTCCTTCTTCCTCCAAGCTCTTATCCATGGCCTCCTATGGTGGTGAGCTTCTTCTAGACTCATCTTATCCTTGAAGTGGTGTCTCCTCTCTCTCTTCCATCTCCATTCCGTTGCCATTCATCTTCCAAGAAGCAAAGGAATCCATTGATGAAGAAGATCCTAGGCCTACAAGCTCCAATGGAGCTTACATCATGTGGTATCAAGAGCATCTTCATCTAGGTGATGTTCTTTTGCTTCCTCTATATTTTTGTTTGGTGAATTCTCTTTAATTCCTTGTTCTTCATCTTATTTTCCATGTATATCCTCTATTATCTTGTGGTTTGGTGCTGTTTAGAGTAGATTCAAAAAAATAAACCGATTAAATCTTAGATCTACACTTGTTCTTGCATTTCTATGGTTCAAATTTTGTAGATCTACTCTTGAATCATATTTTTGTGTTGATTTTAGGTTCTATCATTTTTCATTCATAATATTCTTGTGCTGAACCTTAGATCTAAATTTTCTTCCAAAATATTGATTAGAAAAAAAAACACAAAAATCTAAGTGTAAATCACTTAATCCATGTTGTCTTAGAGTCATGTTTAGTCATAGTAATTGTCACATTATGTTCTAAGTTTGTGTTGAATTTTTATTTTGTTGATTGAATTCTAGATACATTTGTTCATGAATTCTTGTCATTATTAGCCTATCATTTGAATTTTGAGTCTAATTCATGCATGTTATTTAGTTCATAACATGTTCTAAATCAATTCCTAGAAGTAGTCTTGTTGTTGAACTCTTTTTTTTATTATTTTTTTTATTTTCTAAGTTTCCTACATGATGCCTATGATGAAGTTGAGTTGTGGTGCTGAGTTGTGGCTGGATTTGTGAATCAAAATGAGTCTTAAGCTCTCTTGAATTGTGTTATTCAAGATAATTGAGCATAAGCAAACACAAATTGTAACTATCCAAGCCTTAAGCAACATAAACACTACTCTTGATTTCTATGTTGAAATCATTGGTGCTGGCAGCTTGAACATACGAACTTGTATAAATTACTGGGAATTGGTCACTTTGTGTTTTGAGCTGAAATTTTTACTGAATTTTCTAGACATCTGAAAAAAAATTATATAAAAAAAATTATATAAAAAGAACATAGTCATCTGAATTTTTTACTGAACCTATTTTATACCAATCATAGTTCTGAAATTTCAATTGAAAATTAGTGTGAAAATAAGTGCCAAAACTAGAGGTTTCTTGAGTCTTCTTTTTTGTTATTTTTACTCTACTCTAGAGCCATTCTAAGTTTCTCTTTGAGTCCTAGCTTGCTTTTATGTGCTTTTCATTGCTTTAATTGTTGAATCATCCTTGAAAATTTGTCTTGTTAAAACTCTTTTGGTTTAGCTTTCATCTCATTTTTTGGTCATTGGTTATTGCTTGTCTCTTTGTTTCCTTGTTTGTGAGTTGCCATATAGGGAATTGGAAAGGAGGATTGGTGTCATCCCTTGAAGAATTTGAGTCAAGAAGCAAGGGACCAACCGCCTTAAGAGCTATTGGAATAAGAAGCACTCCAAATTGAGTGAAACACAAAAGAGAGAATAGCCACCAAAATTGAGGACTTCTTTTTTTGTAATTTGTAATTGGCAATTTTCTTTGCTTTCAAACTTTGTAACAAAAAGGCCTTTCATTGGAAGTAAGTTGGGAGCCTCCAATAGGTCACCCTACTTCCATTTGTGTGTAATAATTTTAGGCAATTTTCCCTTAGGATAGTGAGTGTTTTGTTGGGAACCTTAAATGAGGTCTTCCAAACACTCTTAGGATCCGCCTAGTTTGCATTTCTTGCACTTTAATTTCTTGCTTACTTTCATAGCTTATTTCCTTTACCCTCCATTGTCAAACCGCCTAGATAGCTTGCCTTTTACCAATTAGTTTTTACTTTATCTTTCACACCTCTTTTAGTGTTTATTTTGGCTAGTTTCAACCATAGTTTCTTTTACCTTTTGTTTTCAAACCCCCAACAAGAAAGAACCATAACTTAGGAACCAACATGAGTCTTCATTCTTCATCTAGTGTTAATGGTGAGGGTTCTACTCCTAAGGACCCCTTGTATAAGATATTAGATGAGTTGAGATCCCTTAAGCTGTGGAAAGAAAAACAAGAGAGAAAAGAAAAAGGGTAAAAAAAGAGTGGAAGAAATAAGTCAAGATGAAAGAGAGAAAATAAGAGAGGAAGAAAGAAGAAAAATAATGAAAGAAATGAAAAGAGAAAAACATGCCTCCTATAGTAGTCATGACTCTCTCAAGAGTTTAAGTGAAGAACTTAGCGACTATTATAGAGGGTGCCATAGTTCACATACTAAACATCACTCGCAAAGAAAAGAAAAGGATAGAAGGCCACAAGAGGTTAACATTAGCCTCCCATATTTCCATGGAAAAGATAATGTTGAGGCCTACTTAGATTGGGAAATGAAGGTTGAACAACTCTTTGCTTTCCATCATATTAGCGAAGAGAGAAAAGTTCCATTGGCTACCTTTAGCTTTCAAGGGTATGCCATCTATTGGTGGACTTCCCTTGTTAGGGAACAAAGGATTCATGGGGATCCTCCAGTAGAGTATTGGAATGATCTTAAGAGTGCTCTTAGGAAGAGGCACATTCCCTCCTACTATGAAAAGGAGCTTATGGACAAGCTCCAAAGGCTTAGACACGGGAGTATGAGTGTTGAAGAATATAGACAACAAATGGAACTACTCTTTTTAAGAGCCAGACTTAGGGAGGAGGAAAGAACAAGCATAGCTAGGTTCCTTAGTGGGCTTAATATGGAAGTGAGGGATAAGGTTGAACTCCTTCCATATAGGGACCTAGATGAGCTAGTCCAACTTTGTATAAGAGTGGAGCAACAACTTAAAAGAAAGCCTTCTTCAAAATCTTATAGCTCTCACTCTTATACAAGGAAGGACCAAGCCCATGGAATTTTGGGGGCTGCACCTTCAAAACCCAAGGAAGATAAGGGTAAAACCATAGAGAAATACACCCATAAGACTAGTTCCAAAGAAAGGACTAGCAATATTAAATGCTTCAAATGTCTTGAGAGAAGTCACATTGCCTCTCAATGCCCCACAAAGAAAACCATGATCATGAGGGGTCAAGACATTTATAGTAGTCAAAAGGAGATTACTTCTTGCCCTTCCTCTAGTGGAAGTAAAGATGATGTAAGGGGTGAAGAGTCTAGTGAGGAAGTCTACCCCCATGAAGAAGGTGACCTCTTAATGCTTAGAAGGCTCCTTGGAGGTCAATCTTGTGATCTATCTCAATCCCAAAGAGAGAACATATTTCATACAAGATGCAAAATTTTAGATAAAACTTGTTCTAACATTGTGGATAGTGGATCTTGTTGCAATTGTTGTAGCACAAGATTAGTTTCCAAGTTGAACCTCACTATCATTCCTCACCCAAAACCTTATAAACTTCAATGGCTCAATGAACAAGGGGAAATGATAGTTAACCAACAACCTTTCTCCATTGGGACATATAAGGATGAAGTTAATTGTGATATAGTTCCCATGGAGGCAGGGCATATTCTTTTAGGAAGGTCATGGCAATTTGATAGGAAGATCATTTTCAATGGCCTAACTAATGAGATTACCCTCACCCATCTTGGCACTAAATTTGTGTTGCATCCTCAAACACCTTCATAGGTGGCCAAGGATCAACTAACTATGAAAGCTAAGAGGGATGAGAAAGAAAAACTAGAAAACCAAAAGAAAAAGAAGGATAGTAAGGCCTTGTCTTCAAAGGCCAAGGGGAAGGAAAAAAGAGGAAAATGATTCCTCCAAGAAGATTGTTAAGAAGGAAAATAATTTTGCAACAAAATGTGATATCAAAAGAGCACTCCTTCATAAACAATCTTTCTACCTTCTCCTATCAAGGGAAATATCCCTTAGCACCGCCATACCTCTTGAGCTTGAGGTTATTCCTAAAGTGAAGGAGTTGTTGGATGAGGGTTTGGTTCGTAAGAGCTTAAATCCTTGTGCTTTGTTGGTGCCCAAAATAAGTATTATGAGGCACCAAATCCCTATGATAGGTGGTATGATGAATGTGTTGAGTGGTGCAACCCTCTTCTGTAAAATCACTCATGCACCCAACATCTTCATGATTTGTGTACATAGGGACTCATTAGGTAGGTTTATTCTTATTTTTTGTTTAAATACAAACTTAGGTGCTCATATGGGACACCTTAGGTTTGTCATAATTTTTTGTAGGAATAATCAACATGAAAATAAAGAAAAATTTATGTTTTATTCCATTACTTTCCTTAACTTTTAAATAGTGATCAAGGGCTTCGCATGGACCCTAAGAGAATAAAGGTCAATCTTGAGTGGCCTACTCCACCATGTATAAGGGAAATTTGGGGCTTCCATGACTTAACAAACTTTTGCAAAAGGTTTGTCCCATATTTTTCTATACTTGTAGCACCACTCATTGAGTTGGTGAGGAACTATGTTCTCTCATGGAAAGATGGTCAGGAAAGGGGTTTTCCGTTCTTACCCTACTCTAACATATCCAACATCACTAATATATATGTTTTTATTCTTTTTACAGGTGTTGAGGAAAGAATCCCTGAGTTTCAAGAACCTATGGATTTGAGATGAAATCCTTTTCAAGGGAGAGGGAATGATGCAATCCTAACCCCCAAGGGAATTGGATAGAAGACTCTAAGAAGATTGGGCCAGAGATGCAAGAGAAGACCCTAAGGTTCTCATGAGTCTTAGGGTAGATTTTGGGCCCATGGGCTAAGTACAAGCCCATTTATCTTTGTACATATTAGATTAGGATTACATTATTTTTGGATCTTGTATTTAGGGCTCCATAATGTAGGTAGGGTACCCTAGAAATGTAGGATTTTTCAGCTCTTGTATTTTAGGGCACCTAGACTAGTTTTTGTATTAGGGGTAGTTTTGTAATTTCACATGCATTAAGTGAATATTTGATGTGTGTGTTGAGAAATAAATTTAATTGAATTGGGAAAAGCCCAATCCAATTAAATTTTAGAGGGGGAGGTGAGCATTTGCTTGCTACATCCCATTGCCACATCATAAAGTCACACTTTGTGAATGTCCTTCATGCTTTACATGCCTCATGACACCTAAGCACACTTAGTGGAGAATCTTGGACTTGATCTTGGATTAGTGGGCTGAACCATAGCTAAAATTCACTAATGACAATTAGTGAGATTTTGGCTCCAAAATTTGGCTCCACACATTCAATTTCAAATTCAAGTGAAATTTGAATAGAATTTCAAATTTCCCTCCAATTTTGTGTGACACTTAGGCTATAAATAGAGGTCATGTGTGTGCTTTTTTTTCAACTTTGATCATTTGAAAATTAAACTTCAGATTTCAAATCTCTTTTAGAGTACAAAATTTCGTGCTCTTCTCTTCCTCTCCCTTCATTCATCTCCTTCTTCCTCCAAGCTCTTATCCAAGGCCTCCTATGGTGGTGAGCTTCTTCTAGACTCATCTTATCCTTGAAGTGCCGTCTCCTCTCTCTCTTCCTTCTCCATTCTGCTGCCATTCATCTTCCAAGAAGCAAAGGAATCCATTGATGAAGAAGATCCTAGGCCTACAAGCTCCAATGGAGCTTACATTAGTTGTGACTTTTGAAAAAATCTTCAGAAATAAGTCACTTTAAGAATGGTGACTTTTGGTAATTTATTTTTCAAAATAAGTCACTAGTAATCGATTACCATCATAGTGTAATTGATTACACATCAACAGATGTGACTCTTCATGTTTAAATTTAAAAATCAAATCGTTTAGAAACACTAGTAATCGATTACAAGTATTGTGTAATCGATTACACAAGTTTTAAATGATTTGAAAAAGTTTTATCACATGTTGTAACTCTTGAAATTTGAAATCTAACATTTTAAAACATTGGTAATCGATTACATGATTATGGTAATCGATTAGAACTTTGTAAATCAGTTTGAAAAGAAAGTTGGCAATTGGTAATCGATTACTGCTTTCTGGTAATCGATTACGAGAGAGTAAAAGTCTTGGTAAAAGATTTTTCTTTGAAAAATTCTTTTGAACAAAATTGTGCTGTTCAATATTTTGAAAAACTCTTTTAATACTTATCTTAATTGAGTCTTCTCTTGATTCTTTACTTGAATCTTGAATCTTGATTGAACGATTCTTTGATTCTTGAAACTTGCTTTGATTGAATGACTCTTTGATTCTTGAAACTTGCTTGACTCTTGATTCTTGATTGAGTCTTTGGCATCATCAAAATAATCTTGGAAAGCATTGCTTCCACAAATAGTTCATATGGGGTTTTCTTAAGAATGGGTCTTATTAAGGCTCTATTCATAATATAACATGCAGTGTTGACAACTTCAACCCAAAAATATTTTGGGAGTGAAGTGTCATTTAAGAGAGTTCTAGCTATTTCTTCTAAAGATCTATTTTTCCTTTCTACTACACCGTTTTGTTGGGGTGTCCTTGGTGCAGAAAAATTGTGTTCTATGCCATGTTCATCACAAAACATTTCAAAATCCTTGTTTTCAAATTCACCTCCATGATCACTTCTAATGGAGATGATTTTGAGACTTTTCTTGTTTTGGATGACTTTGGAAAGTCTCATAAATGCATGAAATGCATCATTTTTGTGAGTAAGAAATAAATTCCAAGTATACCTAGAATAATCATCAACAATTACTAATGCATAGTAACTACCACCAAAACTCATGACCGCAGAGGGTCCAAACAAATCCATGTGCAGTAATTGTAATGGTTGAGTGGTAGAGACAATATTTTTAGATTTAAAAGATGCTTTTGTTTGTTTACCTTTTTGGCATGCATCACATAATTTATCTTTTTCAAACTTTAATTTTGGTAAACCAACAACTAGGTCTTTTGAGATTAATCTATTTAGATGATCCATGTTAATGTGAGCAATTCTCTTATGCCATAACCAAGGATCACTATCTTTACTTAGAAAGCATCTATCATTTTTAGATTTTTGTTTCAAATCAATCATGTAAACATTATTTTCTCTGAAACCTATATGCTCAATATCTTTGTCATGCTTATGCTTAATAACACATTTTTCAGAATCAAAAGATACTTTATATCCTCTATCACATAATTGACTAACACTCAATAGGCTATGCTTTAAACCTTCTACAAGTAACACATTTTCAATAGGAGTAGAGGAACTCGTACCAATTTTGCCGACTCCAATGATTTTGCCTTTGTTGTTGTCGCCGTATGTAACATGTCCACTTTTCTTGGGGGAAATGGTTGTAAATTTGGATACATCTCTCGTCATATGCTTGGAACATCCACTGTCGATGTACCACTTCTTTCTTATAGATTTTTCCTCGTTGTTCTTATGAGATTTTTTCTTGAGACACAAGTTGGCTTGGTCTTCATCATGATCTTGAAATGACTTCAGATTTGATCTATACCTGAAATTACTTTCAGAAAATAGAGAATTTAAAGAGGCCATTTATCTTGAAGTTGTGAAACTTTTCTCAGGAAACCTGCTCTGATACCACTTGTTGGATGGAGTGGCCTCGAAATAATTAAGAAGGGGGAGTTGAATTAATTATGAATGGGTCTTGACTAATTAAAAAACTTATCCTTCTTAATGTTACTAGATTCAATTTGGCTTTACTACTAAGTTATGAGAAAGTAAGGAATCAAAACAATAACTTAGATAAAAGTAAAGCGTAAATGAAAAGTGCACAACAGAAAAATAAAGAGTGTAGGCAAGAAGAAAGACAAACACAAGATTTATACTGGTTCGGCCACAACCCATGCCTACGTCCAGTCCCCAAGCAACCACCGGTTCTTGAGATTTCCAATAACCTTGTAAAATCCTTTACAAGCAAAGATCCACAAGGGATGTACCCTCCCTTGTTCTCTTTGAACAACCAAGTGGATGTACACTCCACTTGAACTGATCCACAAGAGATGTACCCTCTCTTGTTCTCAGTATTACAACTCAAGTAGATGTACGCTCTACTTGTACCACAAAGGATGTACCCTCCAATGTGTTAAGACAAAGAATTCTTAGGCGGTTAGTCAATTGAATCTTTGTAAGGGGAAACAAAAAGAATTCTCAGGCGGTTAGTCCTTTGAATCTTTTGGCAAGAGGGAGAAGGAAGAAAAGATAGCACACTTTTGTTTTCTGTAGAATTTCCACTTTCAGAAAAACAAAGTTTTGAAACCGAAGTTTAGAAAGCTTTTTGGCAAGAGTTTTTGAAAAGAAAGACAATGGGCAATGGTCAGAAAAGATTTGGAAGAGATATGTGTTTTGGATGCTTGTAAAATTCGTGCCAAGGTCTTGCTTTTATAGACTCTTCATGTCTGGTCAAAAAACCATTGGAAGAGTTATGACTTTTGAAAAAATCATGTTAAGAGTTATAACTCTTAACTTTTTCTTCAAAAATATTCACTGGTAATCGATTACCATAAAGGTGTGATCGATTAGACAATGTATTTTATGAAAAGCTGTGACTTTTCATAATTGGATTTGAATTACAATGTTCAGATTCACTTGTAATCGATTACTAATATAGTGTAATCGATTACACTATTTGAAAATCATTTGAAAATATTTTGAAAACCAAACTGGTCACTGGTAATCGATTACTGCCAACTGGTAATCGATTACCAAAGAGTAATCACTCTGGTATCTTAGAAAATTTTAAAAAATTCTTTTGTAAAACAAAACTGTGCTATTTGATTTTTGAAAAAATCTTTTAATACTTATCCTATATGAAGTCTTGACTTGCTGCTTCTTGGTTTCTTCTCTTGAATCTTGAATCTTGGATTGGATTCTTGATGCTTGATCTTGAAGTCTTGAATCAATCACTTGGGCTTTTGGCATCATCAAAATTGTTTGGTTCATCATCATGAAGCTTGCTTCTACAACAAGGGCAAGTGTACCATACACAGTAGTATCGAGGACTAAAAGTCCAGATATAGAACCCATAGGACTAGTTGTGTTCTCAAAATAATATATTTTGTAACTAAGTAATTCAAGAAAGAATTTAAAATTAAGATTTGATTGAGTTGTCAATTAATTATTGTGAGAAAGAAATCAAACAAGTAAGATAAGTGTAAATATAAGATAAAGTGAATATCTAGCGATTATGATTTCACTGTACGGCTCCCCCCAATCTTAATTTTTCGCCATAGGTGACGGACTAATAATGCTCTTTGCCTTAAACAATACTCAATCGATGGTTGACATATTAATTTAAATCAAAGGATGAAGATTGATGACAAGGGTGATTAATCACTTTCCTAATCAACCTAATGGAGATTATCCAACCAGTTTGGCCATGCAGTTTGATATAAAACACTTTATTCCTAGATCTACCAATTACATGTAAATGATCTACTATGCAATCGATTAAGTATTAGAATGGTCATTTCCAAATAGAATTTAAAAGTAAAGAAGAGAATCAATTAACTAGAATACATCAAGAATCTTATTAAAATAAAAAAAAGGGTTCAAGGTAGATTACATCATAATCCTTGGACTAGGGAGACTAGCTACTCATAGTCATGAATAAACTAGAAATCCTATAAAGAAACATAAACATATCAAGAGGGTTGGAATTGGGGCAAAGAAACTTCGTTGGGGCTAAGGACTCACTCTTTCTCCTCGAAACTCTCAAAACACAAAAAGAATAAAAGACTCCAAAAAGAAAGACCCTCAATCCCTATTTATAATATTCTAAAATAGGTTTAATTAAGGCAGGTGATGTTATCCTTATAATTTTTTCTCCATCGGTCTTTATTGGCTATCTTTGATTGACGATTTCATCCTTGCACTCTTTCCCTAAATATAACTCTTGAGCTTAGGTGCGTACAAAATTACTACATGCGTGCAAAATTCATCACAATTGTGATAAATTCATCACGACCATGACAAAAGTTCAAAGCCAACTTGACGTTTAGTCATGATGGAAACATCACGACCATGATGAAATCTATGGTTATACAAAATCTTGGCATCATGTACAAATTCATCACGACCATGATTCTTCAACTTTTGTCTGTTTTGACTCTTTTTTTCCTTGAAACACTCCTCGATGACCTGTCTCACTCAAACTAACTGAAATTCGTGAGTTCTACCAACAAAATATACCATGAATGCATGAAACTAGCCTAGAACTACACACAAAAGGTTATCAAAATCTGGTTTATCATCCATTTGCTTAACTAGAATTCAATTTCTTGTTTCCCTCAAACAAGGTTTCATCAGACAATATCATGCGCACAAACCCAATGACTAGAGTTTTCACTCTCTAGGTCTCAAACTACAGGATAAATAACACAATAAGTTGTACAATAAATGAATCAGGGATAGTCAATCAACAAGTATCACAATGATAAATATCTTCCTTTTAAGATAGGACTCCAATATACAAACTCACATATAGCAAATTACATCAAATAAGCATTTATCTCGACTAAGTTAATATTTGACAAGTTAAAATTGTTATTCAAAAAATTCTAAAAATACTAAATTAACTCTGATTTTTCATAAAACTTGACAGTATCACTCCTCATATGATATATTTCAATATAAAAATCCAACATGCCAAAATTCAACCATTTTATAGTTTATTTTAATTAAAAATCCTCTCGGCCACCATGCCCAAAATCAATGTTTTCAACACATTTAAATTATAAGCTCAACTCCATTTTTCTTTTTCAAATATCATCACAATCTTGTTTGCTACCTCACATAATTATCCATAAGCCAAAAAATTCAGTAAATCTATTTTCCCTTCAATTAATTTTACTAGCTATAAGAAAAACCATATTGACTTTCAAAATGGGGAAAATTATACAAAGACTTCCATAAAATCTCATAAATTTTCACACATCACAAAGTGTCTAGAGAACAATATAAAATTCTCACAAATTCTATTTTTTTTTTACAATTCTTGGTCTCTATTGGCTACATGAACAATTTTCACATTTTTTTACCAGTTAAAAACATTTCCCTTCATTTTCTTACTAGGTCAACTTTTGTGCTTAGTTCCAATGACGTGTTCAAGAAACACATCAATCGGTTTCTCAAAAACATGTCTAGAAAATGTATTAAAAATCAAAAATGAAAATAGACAGATTTGTCCAAAATAAAAGAAAAATCCAGCTATAATAGAAGGAGTACTCAAAAAGATTTTAAACTTTCACCAATGGTTCCAATGACCCCAAAAACCTCAGAAATGGTCTTGCATGGCAGAGATAGGCACCACTAAAATAAAAAATGAAATTCCCTCAGCCATCAACATGTAAACAATGAACTTTCACTAATTTTGAGTTTTAGATATAGAAGATGCAGAATTTGAGTTTTCCTCCACCCAACAAGACGGAAGAACATCCCCAACAAGCATGATCCACAAGATTAAAGGTAGAACTGCTGATACTTATGGATTGAAGCACTTGAAAATGAATAAAGTGAGTGTGTAAGCCTTGCTCAAGAAGAAGGACTCCAAGAACAAGCTTTGAGTAAGTGATGAGGACTCCAAGAACATACTTCATATTGCATGGAAATAGTATAGCCAGTTGAGGAAAAAAGGGGTTGCACTTCTAATTTTTTATGTTTAGGTGAGTTGAGAGAGTGAGTGACAAGTGTGGGGTGGACCAAAGATCATGGAGTTTTATTGTCCAAAGGATTATAAGATTTTGCACATCTAATGGGTATTAAGGGATTTTATGACAATAAGCTAATTAACATAGGTAATCATGTAAGTTACCTAGATCAACATGTAATTTAAATTAATCATGCACAATGTTAATTTACACAGCGTGAATTTATATTGTCTAATCTTTCATAGTGTAGAAATTAAATTCTAATGAAATTTAAATTCTACTAACTTTGTCACATAAAATAATATGTATATAATTGATATCGTGATTAATTAATTGAAATAAATTTTCATTAAAATAAATTTGAACATCAATTATATTTTCACTGATCACACAAACATAGAATTTTCTGTAATTTTAGTTGAAATTTTCAAGGTGTTACACCTTGCATTCCCCCTTGGCGCCATTGATGTCTCCCCCTATTTGCTCTGATTACGAAGCTTTTTGTCAATAGCACCAAAAGTGTTACAAGTCAGGACCATAGGATTATACGACACCTTGTTGGTTATCCCCATACATTGGTGCGCCCCATTTTGATTGGGCCAATTAGTCACACTTGCACCACCATCCCTTTTTTGTGTGCCTACACAAGACAAATAGGCTATGCCTTTGTCATGGCCTAGTAAGTCCTCCAAATCCACATCCTTGTTGCATTCATCACTCAATATCTCTCTATGGCCCTTCCCATGGGCCAACCTCCCTCATTTTCTATTCACTTAAGAAACCTACTCTCCCTTACTGTCATCTCATTACTCGAGATCTATCTATGACCTGTTCTTGTCTCAACAAATGTGTCAGTAGGCACCCTAATGTTAACTCATTAGCAAGTGCACCAATTTTTTCCAAGTAGTAAAGTAAAATGGAAGTCCGAATGTCGAGTTCACAAGGACTTTGTTTGAACTTAGATTAGTGTATTCCCAATTTTCAAGTAATTAATAAATTGAATTAAAGATTTGAGAGATGAAGAATTAGGAGTAAATTGACAAAACTAAACTAATTATCTAAAATAGGAAAGACCAAGAAAAATAAACACTTTGGAGGTTGTGATGCGAAGGTTGATTCAAAATGCGAATATGTTGGGGCCTAGCTTCCCAAAACTACTCTTGATGTAATGTTGATGATTTTTCTGTATTTAATATTATTCCAATTATCACCTACATCTACTCATATACTTTTACCATGATCCTTCAAGTGAAAAAGCCTAATTTACCTAATCCCTATCCTAATCCCTTAAGAGAATAAACTAGTTAAATTGTATTATGAACAGAGATGCATGAAATAGGCTAAACAATATTATTCTATCCCTAGACATGAATCATTTAGATGCCCTTTCCCATTTCTTAGAAGATAAGCATTTCCCAATGCCTAAATCCTAAAATAGATACATGAATATGGGTGATCAGACCATAATCAATGAAATTAAGCACAAAAAGAAACAATAATAATTAAAATAGCATTAAATAGATATTAGGAAAGAAATTACATCATGAGCATTTGGTTGCTAGGCTCCCAACAATGGGGGGTTTAGCCTTTCATTGTCATGAGAGACTTTACAATTGCTAGGGATTGATGGGGAGAGAAGAAGAACAATAGGGATGCAAGGGGAAAGGAATGACTCCTAAAGATTGGTTTCCCATATTTGGGAAACTCTAATTTTGTGGATATTTAGTGTAGAGCTTTATGTCTCCGTGCATCTTTTTCCTTTGCTTCCTCCTCTTTTTATAGGTGAAGTCAGCTTAAAATTTACAAAACCTCGCGCTAAGCGCAATTGTCGTGCTTAGCGAGTGAGTCGGTGGTTACGCGCTAAGCGTACCTTCACGTGATATTTGGTTTCTCCATGTGACTTCTGTGCACTGAGTGCGTGCTACACTCTGATTGAGAGTCTTCAGATCTTTAACTTCTCTTACAAGCTTTATTTTGTGTCTTTGTAGCAAATATAACACCAAGGCATTATAAATTCACCAATTTAAATGCAGACTTGGTCAAAAATTTGAATGATGTTAAAATTCTCACTATTCACATAAAAATAAGAAATAAAAGAGGGGAAATCTAACAATTTTTGTATGATTTAATAATAAAATATACAAATGTAACTCAGTTATCGCCCAACAACAACAAATGTGTCGTACGTTACTACATTAAGGTCACCCCCACGTATTTCCTCATTTGTGTCAACACTTCCTCTACTTTCCAATACTTTCTCTACAGACATACTATTCTCGTGAAAATTCTGCTCATTCCCAAAGGATGGTTTTAGGAAACCCCCTTGACTGCATCTTAGATCCTCTAAACATTGTATAGCCACATTTCACACTATATAGTCCTAGTTCTCTTTCCCATACATAATTGGTAGATTCCATTTTCAAATAATTAGGCAACAAGAAGTCAACAGGTAGACTTCTTTTCTCATACCTCTGACCTTCAACAAAATATTGAGTTCACCAAAATATTCCTCTTCCTATCCTTCACCAAATCCCCAAATTCTAATCCTCCAGAACCTTCATCATACATACCAAAAATAGGCAACTGCTTATCCGGTCCAAAGACATTTTTCCCACAACCTCAACATTTGTGACTGTCAACCATTGATGCCTTCTTAATTATTAGAACCTACACCATAATCCCATTGGTCTTGATCGTTTCACACAATATAATGGGGTGTATCGAGCTCGTTTCACACACACTCTAGTGTATTCCAACCTTTCAAATTGTTTTGTGTTGCCATCTAATATTGTGAGTTCTTCGAAACTGTTCACTAACTTTGTAAAGCACTTTTAGTTCAACATTTGAAATCAGAACACCTTTACATAGGACCTAAGCTAGTCTATGGCCAGACCTATCCTCTAAGGACCACTTATTGATGGAAGCAAAGAGTTTTGTAAACCACACTTCCTCTCTTTTCACCACTTCCTCTACTTTAGTACCATAAACATCAGACAAGAGTACTAAGTTATCTCCAAGGTACCTAACCCTAATGCATTCAACTCCTTCCATGATTAGGGTTTGAGGGAGTGTGGCCACTTTAGTAACATTTTTCACCCTCCCTACTAAAGAGTTTTTCAGCCACTCCATATCTCCTTTTGTTACATTGAAGTTAACTCCCTTACACATGTCTTTCCCACCCCACCTCTTTCTTTCCTACTTTAGGTATCCATCTTCTTTTATGAACTTGTGCCTTCTTTGCCACCACCTGTGCATATGAGGCCTTGTTACTGTTGTTGTTACCCTTTGCACCACCAATTTGATAACCATATCTATCACCATATGATGTCCTTGGTTATTTAGCTTGCCTCAACCCCCTCTCTCCTCACTCCTTCAGCTCATACCTACCATACTTCTATAGATTGATGTGCATTTTAACGTCCCATGTGTAAATAGAATTATGTGGCACCTCTAACTCCTTTGCCCTTGTAACACCATGGAATCTAATGAACCCATAATGTTGTCCTAATTCTTCCTTTTTCTAGAGATGAACACTTCCCTGACCTTCCCCCAACTTTGGAAAATTTTTCAAAGATCAACAATACCATGGCTCTCCAAAAATCTAGTGAAGAAAAAGGTAGTTAAGTCTTTCTCCTCTTGCATCCTCCAATTCCTACCAATGTCTTTGTTTTAGTTCTCTCTTTGACATTTACCATTGTCCATTCTTCACCACCACCTTCCTCACCATATTTCTCCCTTTCTCTCGACCTCTTTCTTTCTTACTTATCTCGTTATCTCTATGCATTGTTTACTTACTTTGTCAAGGACTCAAAGAGGTGTGTGCATGTCTTTCTCTCTCTCTCTCTCTCTCTCTCTCTCTCTCTCTCTCTCTATATATATATATATATATATATATATATGTATCATAGATTGTCTTATACTTAACGAATTTTATTTTTATTGAAATTAGTAATTATTTTGGGTATTTATTAGATCAGGCCTGACACAATTTAAATAAATATTATCAAAGGCTTCATCTTTTTTAAGCAAAGAACCCTACGACTATGTGATAAGAACATCTATTGGAAATGAATGACTGGATCATCTATGAATGAAATTTATGCCCAAAATTCAGTCTCCAACATGTCTTGTTAACATACAACCTTATCTCATGTTTTAAACCTCAGAATTAAGTGTTTCCAAAACGAGGAGAAAGAGCACTTTCTAAACTATAAGATAGACTCAAGAATCACCAAAAAAGTCAAGGTATTTTGAGAGATATGATCTTAGATTAGTTGAGATGAAAATTGAGAATTTGAGGGTTAGGGTTTGATTCAATGGACATTTGGGAACAAAAATAAAAAAACTAGAATTGGAAGGCACCATAATTCAAAGATTGATAAGCCTTTGAACGCCACAAGGATAAACACCCTTGATAAGTTCAGAGATTCACAGAAGAACCTAAGTGAACTTGTCTCACTCACAATGGATAACTTGTAATCTGAATTCTGATTTTCATTCACAAAATAGAAGATACATATAGTTGTCCTAAGCCATACAAAGAGGCTAATATAACTCATATCAATTATTGGTGATAATTATCTCAATTAAGTGGCTCATTTAATTAGCATGGAAGCCACTCAAGAAACCAACAACCACTCCTATGTATGCCTTATTTTAATATTATTCTAATGCAGCCCACACAATATAAAATAAAGAGAATAACCAAATGTTGTGGGCCTATGTGCTAAACCAAAGTAGTGCAGCCCAAACATTTATTAAGACTTTATGTAATAAAAACTAGACATTTTCATGGGCCTTGTCATCCAAATCAGTCCACCATCTTTATTCCTCAAGTTGAATTAAGCAGTTAACCAATTTTGGCTTCAATTAATCTAGATATGATTCTACTTCAATCGAAGTTACCTCCATTTGGTGTAAGGCTTCCTTTGCTTTGCACTTGCCCTTGTCATTGGTGCACCAAGTCCTTGTAGTGCCTCATTGTCCATGTTACTTGTTTGATCCTCATCATCCCCTCCTTCTTAGAGTGAATTCAACCTCAAATTGCTAACACAAGGCTCACCAGGTAAATTTATCTTGTAAGCATTATCAATGATTTTGAACAGCACTTGAAAATGGACCATCTTCTCGTGGTTGAAGCTTGGATTTCCTTTGTGAAGGAAACCTTTATTTTCTCATATGCACCAAAACCCAATCACTAGGTTCAAATACAACCTTTTTCTACCTTTGTTGGCATGTTTAACATAACTTTTTGTTTTCTGCTCAATTTGAGCTTTCACTTGTTCATGTAACTTCTTCACATATTCAGCCTTAACTTTTCCATCTTTATGCTTTAAGATATAAGTGCTAGACAATGAAAAAAAAATCAAGAGGAGTAAGGGGTTGAATCCATACACAATTTCAAATTGAGAGTGTCGAGTAGTGCTATAAGCAACCCTATTATAAGCAAATTCTACATGAGGTAAACATTCTCCCAAAGTCTTATATTCTTTTTAATAAATTCTCTAAGTAGAAAAGAAAGAGTTCTATTCACTACCTCAGTTTGTCCCTTAGTTTGGGGGATGACACGTAGTGGAGAAAAGAAGCTTTGTGCCTAGTTTACCCCACAAGGTTCTCCAAAAGTGACTTGGGAATTTTGTGTCACGATCAGAAACAACGCTTCTTGGTAGTCCATGGAGATGCACCACTTCTTTAAATAACAAGTTAGCAACATGGCAAGCATCATCAAGTTTCTTGCTTGGTATGAACTATGCCATCTTAGAGAACCTATGCATCGCCACAAAGATGGAATCCTTGCCATTCCTTGTCTGAGGCAACCCTAAAACAAAGTCCATAGATAAGTCAATCCAAGGAAAATCAAGGATAGGCAAAGCAAAATAAAGTCCATGAGGCATTTCCTTAGACTTAGACTTCTTAAAAACAACACAACATTCTTAAAACCTATGCACATCATGTTTCATGTGTGGTCAACAAAACGTTCATGCAACATGTCTAAAGTCTTTTGTTTCCAAAAATTCCCCATCAAACCCCTTTCATGCACCTCTCTTTCACAAGCAATTCTCTTACGAATCCTTTTGGCATACATAATCTTTTCCCTTTAAGCAAATAATCATTATGCCTAAAGTATTCATTTTGAGCAATATGCACACATGAAGAATATTTAGAAGAGAAATATGAATCATGCTCATACAATTCTTTAATATGCTCAAAGCCAATGAACTTAGTATCATGGGTAGAGAACAAAGCATACCTTCTTGAGATTACATCCACTACTAAATTAGACTTACCTTTCTTGTGCTGGATCACATACGGGAATTTCTCCGTAAACTCAACCCATTTGGCATTTCTCTTATTCAACTTGCATTGTCCCTTTAGATTCTACAAAGACTAATGGTCACTATGGATGACAAACTTTTTGGGCAAAAGGTAATGCTAACATGTTTGTAAAGCCCTTACCAATGCATACAATTTTTTATCATATGTGGAATAATTAAGAACAGCCCTATTTATTTTTTCACTAAAATTAGCAATGGGATGTCCCTCTTGCATCAAAACAACCCCTATCCCAACACTGGATGCATCACATTCAATTTCAAAAATTTGGAAAAATTAGGCAATGCAAGAATAGGTGCACGAGTCAATTTATCTTTGAGTGCAGTGAATGCATGCTTTTGTTTCTCTCCCTATTGACATCCCACATTTTTTCTTAACAATTTTATTAATAGGTGCTACCAAAGTGTTGAAATCCTTAACAAACCTCATATAGAAATTAGCCAAGCCTATAGCTTCTTACCTCACTTACATTTTTTGGGATTGGCCACTCTTGAATGGGTTTCACCTTCTCTTGATCAACCCGTACTCCTTGTGAGCTAACAATAAAAACTACATGGTTCATAAGACGATCATCATAGGATTTGCTATAAATCATAATATCATCAAAATAAACTACAACAAAGTTTCCTAGAAATTCCCTGATGACATGATTCATAAGATGCATGAAAGTACTTGGTACATTTGTTAGCCCAAAAGGCATAAACAGCCACTCATATTAACCATACTTTGTCATAAAGGCATAACCAACCATTTTTTTAAATCTATTTTAGAAAAGTAGCAAGCTCTAAGCAACTTATCAAGTAGATCATCTAACCTTGGGATGAGATGTCTATATTTGATGGTGATATTGGTTATGGCTCTATAATCCAAACACATCCTCCAAGTCCCATCTTTCTTTAGAATCATAATAATTGGGACAACACATGGACTCAAGCTTTCTTGGACCCACCTTTTTTGCATTAAGTCCTTCACCTGTTTTTGAGTCTCTTTTGTTTCTTGTGGATTACTTCTATATGTTGGTCTATTGGGTAGGACATCCCCTGGAGCAAGGTCTATATGGTGCTCAATTCCCCTTAAAGCTGGTAGACCATGAGGAATTTCTTTTAGGAAAACATCTTCAAATTCCTACAAAACAGATTGAACACCATTGAAAGATTGTTAACACCGTTAGAATTCAAACTCAACTTTTTACAATAAAGTATCTAAAGGGGCTAGTTAGTAAGAAATGCTCTCTTAACCTTTCTTTCTTTTGCAAGATAGGTCTCTTTTCTCTCTTTCTTTTTCTCTTGATCATGGTTCTTTTTGTTATTTTGGTCATCTCCACTTTTTTCACTCATCTTTTCTCTCCCTTTCAATTATTTCTCTCTTGCTCTTTTTTTTTCTCTCAACTTATTTTGATCCTCACATACCTCCCTTGGATATAAAGGTACAATAGTAATCTTGCACTCTTTGTGTGTAAAAGAGAACTTGTTGGACATGCACTGACATGTTTAAGCTTTTATATTGTTGTCAAATCATATATATATATATATATATATATATATATATATTATGAAATATAATAAATTTATTAATTTTTTATAATAAAGCTAAAATAACATCTCCATCTCTTTATAGTACTCATCTACACTCTTTAAAGAGATGGAGATGAAATATAAAGAGATGGAGGTGTCCTTAATTTTTTTATATTGACAAGGCCTACCAAGAAGTAAGTGGCAAGCCTCCATAGGCACCACATCACACAAAATAACATCTTTATATTTCCCAATGCAAAACCCCACTTCAACTTGCCTGTTCACGGTCATCTCACCATCTTCACTAAGCCATTGAAGTTTGTAAGGCTGTGGGTGTGTTCTCCAAATTCAGTTTTTGAAATCTATCTTGCACTAGCCATATTAGTGCAACTTCCGCCATCAATGATCAAAGAACATACATTTCCTTGGATGAGGCACCATGTGTGGAAAATATTTTCCCTTTGGTTTTCATCCAACTCTTTTGTTTGCCTGGCTAACTAACAACCTTTGTACCATGAAAAAATCTCATTTTGCTCCATTTTTATCTTCATACTACTCTTCATCACTAGGTGGAGCAGAATTTGATGAGGATTCATTACTAATCTCCCAATCATCCTTAAGTAACATAATTTTCTTAGTTGGACACTACATAGCTATGTGACCTCTCCCTAAACACTTGAAGCATTTTACCTCATTACTCCTTGTCTTTTTTAGGGGACTCATTGGACTTAATTTTAGCCCTTTGAGGTGCAGCAATAGAATTGCTTGAAGAAGTACCTCACTTATTCTTATCTCTGTCCTTCCTCTTGAATTGTTGTTCTACCTTAGCAACTTGATGTACTAAGTTCTTCAACTCCACATAATTCTACAACTCTATAACATCCCTTATATCACTATTCAACCCATATAAGAAACATGCCATAGTAGCCTCTCGATCTTCACTAAATTGCCTTTAATCAAGGACACCTCCATCTCTTTATAGTACTCATCTACACTCTTATTACCTTGAGTGAGCCTTTGAAGCTTGTAGTGAAGATCTATGATGATGAGAATGAACAAAGCTTCACATTAATAATTTCATCTTCTCCCAACTATTCACCAAGGGTTCTCCAAATCTTGCCCTCTATTTTTGTACTTGGTCCCACAAAATAAAAGCATAGTCAATGAACTCCATGGATGCCACCTTTATCTTTTTATCTTTTGTATAGTTGTGGCATGCAAACTATAACAACCCGTCTCATCGCTATGATATCACTAACTCTAAAATGTGTAATTTTAATTTTTAAATGAAATCTCCATTAATTTGATTATGAAAATAAGAGTAAATTTTTCGCGATATACATTCACCAAAAAATACACAAAAAATTAAATAAACACACACACACATATACGTGTGTGTGTGTGTGTGTGTGTGTGTGTGTGTATGTGTGTGTGTATGTATATCTTAAACCATTATACACCATTTACATGAAAAAAATAATTTAATTTTTACATGAATCTAAATTTCAGATTTACATGCCCAAATAAAAAAAAAATGGAACCATTACGGAGGAGTTTATAACAAAACACAACTCTCTGTCAAAATAATCCCCCTTGACATCACGTCGGTTTGGCAACTTCCACAAAAGGAATCTCCCTTGACATCATCTATTGTTGTTCATCTACTCCTACGAACGAAGGTTCGCGATCATCACAAGTACCAACCACACGATACAAAATTGCAATGGTAAGCTTATTATAAAAGAAATCAACAAACATCAAATGACCATGATTAGCAAGAAAACAATAACAAATACCATAATCATACACAAATATCCATTAGTCCAACATACACTTTACAACTAGTCATCAACTTTTCCATAATTCCAATCAATCATGCTTAATATGATGCATGCACCTGACCTCAACTCTCAAATGCAATGTGGTACCATTCATCAGGAAATAGCCTAAGCATGTCCACGCGACACTCACACTTAGGAGGACTAGACAACAAGTGTCGTGGTCACTCTATCATGCACAAGCAACTCAGCCCCCCACATGGTGATCAGGCCGAGTCACAAGGGAGCTCCAAACCAAGTGACATGCCCTAAGTACAAGTATTTTCCCTCATGAAAAACTACAAGTACTTACTGAAAAAATATATACTATTTCCATGCAGTATGAAGTATGACACATGGGCACCATCAATGCACTAACCGTGGATAATGAAAGTTTCTAAGCCACCCATTCATTCCGGAGATGCTTAAAACTCTTTAACCACACTATTTCCCCCATCGGGGATATTCAACTTGGTCACTGCACCCACCATGTACATACACAACATACATCATCACAATGACATTATCAACATCAACAACATCTCATCTCAATGACATTCTCAATATCTACATCATCTCATCTCAATGACATTATCAACATCAACATCATCTTATCTTAATGACATTATCAACAATAACAACATTATCTCATATCAATATTATCATCAATAACAACATCACTAGTAATCACATTCAACACATACATATAAATTTTATGCTTAAGATTCACACTCCCCAAGTATTCAGACAACATAAGTCCAATAAAATGATAATGTCATTTATCAATAACAGCTATATCACATCCCATTAGCCAAAAACATTGTCATTCTTGAAAACCGACATGCACGAGGACAAACATACATTCCCATAATTGGGTTCCCTAACCCCAATTATGGCATCAAAGTCATAAATTATAATAAACTACCCTCAACTATCTTGAGCTCTCTATCAGCTCCTCTCTACGTCGCTCAAAGGCCTCTCACATTTATGTTCGTTGGTCCAAATGCAGAGTTCTATATACCAAATCGAAGGCAATGTAGTATAGATTTCAAAAACAAGGTTAATATCAAAATTCGGGGTCAAATACGCTTATCAAAATAAAAAGGGCTAAGGGATGTTTCAGGTTCTACTACAAAGAGACATCATTTTGAAATTTTGATCACACCAATGTGATCAGGGTTCAACGAAGGTCACAAAAACAACATCAATGTAAGAAAATGGTATCTTTTACAACGTCTCATTTTCAAAGGAAGTGTAAAAAATCCTATTACGGTGCCAAAATCACAAGAGATACCAAGAAAGGCTCAAACTACCTAGGAGAAAGGCATAAAAGTCAAGGTTACCTCAAAGAAAACACGAAAGAGAGGGTTGCGAGCTTGTTTCTTTATCGAATCCTTGAGGTTAATTCTGAGTATTACGCTTCTATTAAAGCGTTCCTCTCCATGCAGTGGTCCAACGACAAGCAACGGTGGCTTGTGGTGGGCATCGATGGTCATGGGCGGTGGAGGAGGAAGTGTTAGGGTTTTGGGCGAAAGTTTAGAGAGAGAAGGAGGTAAAACACGTATTTTCACGTTGTTGGACAAGTCTCAAGGAAGTTCCAAACTGAGTGGAATACCCCCTAAGTACTAGGATTTTTCCTCATGAAGAACCACGCGTACTTACTGACAAGTTTATACTATTTCCACACAATTATGCAGTATGAAACATGGGCTCCAACAATACACTGACCTTGTATAGTTAAATTTTTTAAACAATCCCTTTCCTTATCAAGGAACGCTTATAATTTTTAAACCAATCCCCTTCCTTCTTCAGGGATATTCAGACAAGGTCACTATACCCCCCATGTACATACACAACATGTATTCTTCTCAATGACATCATCAACATCAACATCATCTCTTCTTAATGTCATCAACATCACAAGCAATCACATTCCACACACACACACACACACACACACACACACACACCCATGCCCGAGATTCACATTCCTCAGGTCTTCAAACAACATAAATCACATATAATAATAATTCATAATATAACAAGACTGATATTTTACGGGAAATTCTAAATTAAAGAGAAGAACTATAGTATACAAAAAAAATCTTGAGCCCATTTAAAATTTAATAAAAGTAATAAAGAGGACATATATAAAATTTTGGACAGAGTCTCCTCTGTAATTAAGACTTTTCCCAAAAATTCCAATTGATACAACAACAACATCATTCACAATTATATTTATCAATAACAAATATATCACATCCCATTAGTTTAAAACACAGTTTCTCCTTGAAAACCAACATGCGATAAGGACAAACATACAACCCCATAATTGGGTTCCCAAACCCCAACTATGGAATCAAAAGTTATAAACAAGCCATAAACTCCCCTCACCTATCTATATCCTCCCGTTGGCTCCTCGCAACGTTGTTTTAAGATCTATTAGGTTCACATACACTGGTCCAATCACAGAGCTCTATATATCAAATCAAAGACAATTCAGTATAGATTTTCAAAGACAGGGTCACACATTCGGGGTCAAATACCAATTCAATTTTTAGAAAGTCTAAAATGGTGTTTTTGGGGTCCACATCAAAGAGACGTCATTTTGAAATTCCAATCATGTCAATGTGATCCGAGTTCAGCAAAGGTCACAAAAGCAAAATCAATTTTTTTTATAGAAATGCAACTTTTACAATGTCTCATTTTCAAGGTTTTTTCAAAGGAAACATAAAAACATCCAATAACGGTAACCAAATCACAAGAGATGCAATGAGAGGCTCAATCTAACTAGGAGAAGGCATAAAAATCATTGATACCTCGAAGAAATTGCAAAGCGATGGTCGGGAGGTTTCGTTACCGAATCCACTAGTTGGGTTTTGAAGATTCAACTCCAATCAAAGGCTTCCACTCCATGCGGTGGTCTGGAGGCAAGTGGTGGCAGCTTGTGGTGGTCGCCGGTGGCTGTGGGTGAAGGAAGAGGTGGGTTTAGGGTTTGGGTGAGAGTTTGGGGAGAAAAGTGGTGAAAAATCATGTTTTCCACACAGATAAAAGTATTTATAACCTGCAAGACTCACTTAGAGAGCTAGTGTCACTAAGCAAAATTTAACTTAAACTCACAGAAAGTTTCCGCTAAGTGAGACATTTGTGCTAAGCGCAATTTCTCCTCTAGCTGAAATTGCGCTTAGCAAGCTGGTGTCACTGAGTGAAATATTTTCTCTAGGTGGAATTGTGCTTAGCGAGTTGGCGTTGCTAAGCGAGCTGGTGTCGGTAACCGAGCTGTCAACAAATCTCCAAGGTGCTCCAACATATTTCACTGCTTTTGTGCAAAGGTCATATCTCACACTTTAGATGTTATTTTATAAATCCTGATGGTCAAAACATGCAGCCATGGATTGCGAGCCTACAGTTCAAGTTTGAAGGTGATCCAAAAGTTAATGAGTCCTAGATCATGGTTTTATCAAAATAGGTTTTGGGTCAATTTTAGAATCACACAGTTCCAACACAGATCAATCAAACTCCACATAACGTAACATCCAAACCAAGCAGTTGCACAAGGATAATTCACATAACACTTCAAATAATCCAAATTAATCAAGTAATTAAATAATACAAGAAATATATCAAACATCTATTTTTAGTTATCAAAATTTCAAGTTGTTACATACCACTCATGTTTATAGCTCCCTAGTAGGCTTTTGTATAATGTGTTCTTTTTCCTTTTACCACTCAATGACTCTCTTTAATTTCTTAATAGAATCTCCAAGAACACAAAAGAGTACAATCATAAACTTAAATAAATCGAGATGACACCCAACACTGATTGAAAAGATATCGAAGAAGACAAACAAAGCAAAAAAAATTGGAGGAAAGATTCAAGGAAGACTCTTAGGACTTGATTTAAACTAGTGTGTTAGTGAACTTAAATAACAAGCTGTTGTATTTTTACTCGGAACTCTTTTTTTCTTTATACTTTTCTTCTTCTTTTTAATTCAACCTTATTGCAACAAATAAACTATCAACAACAAGCACTCTTTTTTTTAACATATGCTACCTGCAATAAATGGAATTTGTAATTTAGGATGCAACTCTGAAATGGAGTAATTGAGAATGAAACTAGATTGAATTCCCAACAAAACAAGTTGTTACTTAACACAGTACCAACATACTACTCAAGGAACATGAATTGAAAGGATTAAAGTTCATGAACAAGGATGAACACCAAGAATACAAATGCAAAAATGTATGAACTGAAAATAAAATTGAAGAAAACAAACAACAAAGAGATTGGAAGTACAAATTAGGAACAAACACAAAGGCTAATATAGAATTGCACAATTATAATTTAGGGGTTTAGAGTTACCAATTGTGTGACCAGAAATTGGAGAATAGAATGGAGAAATTTTAACTCAACTCCAATCCTAGAACTGAGCTCTGATTGCCAAGTGATAAGAACTTCCATTAAAAGTGGATGATTAGATCATTTAGGAATGGAATATATGCCCAAAATTCAGCCTCCAGCATGTCTTGTTAACAAATGACCCAATCTCACATTTTACACCTTAAAATTGAGTGTTTCCAAAATGAGGAGAAAAGAACTTTCTGAACTATATGATAAACTCAAGAATCACAAAAAAAAAAACCAAGTATTTTGAGAGATACGATCTAAGTTGAGAAAAAAATTAGGAATTTGAGGGTTAGGGTTTGATTCAACAAAAAATTGGGAACAAAAATAAATGAACTAGAATTGGAAGGCACCGCAATCCAAGGATTGATAAGCCTACAAACACCATAAGATAAGCACCCTTGATAAGTTTAGAGATTCTTAAAAGAACCTAAGAGAACTAATCTCACTCACAATGGATAACTTGTAATATGAATTCTAATTTTCATTCACAAAATAGGAGATACATATAGTTGTCCTAAGGCATACCAAGAGGCTTATGTAACTCCTATTAACTATTGGTAATAATTATCCCAATTAATTGGCTCATTTAATTAGCATGTAAGCCACTCAATAGACACAAAAATATTCCAACAATCACTCATATTTATGTCTTATTTTAATATTATTCTAATGCAGCCCACATAATGTAAAATAAAGAAAATAACCAAATGTTTTGGGCCTATGTGCTAAAACAAAGTAGTGTAGTCCAAACATTTTATTACAACTTTATTTAATAAAAAATAGACATCTTCACAGACCTTGTTATGCAAATCAGTCCATCATCTATATTCCTCAAGTTGAATTAAGCAGTTGACCAATTTGGGATTCTATCTTTTTAGATGTGATTTTTCTTCAATTGAAGTTGCCACCATTTTGTTTAAGGCTTCCTTTGCTTTCTTAGCACATGCCCTTGTCATTTGTCCACCAAGTCCTTGTAGTGCTTCATTGTTCATGTTCCTTTTTTGATCCTAATGATTATGTTTCAACATAATTCCGTTCCATATGAATAGGCATATCTAGCTGCCAAGAAATGATAGACGCATGATTAAATGAGTTGAAGGTCCTGAAATAACTAGAAGGGGACAACCTCTAAGAAATGATAAGCGAATAGTTGGAGTTGATTGTCCTAAAACAATTAAACCTAAAAAGATATGAAATACATATTTCCTATGCGAACTCATGTTATTTAGTATACAAACTCTCATGGATGTTTCATTGATTTTGAACAAAGGAATGGCTTTTGTAACTAAGTTCTCACCCTTTCACCTATAGTTAAAAATTTTCATATATTTATCGAGAAATAAATAATCTTTATGTACTTATGTGTGTGTGTTATAAAAATTTACATAATTGTGCGTAGTTAATGAATTTTTGACCCATTTTTTTTTATCCAAAAAGGTATTTAAATGTTAAAGTTTAAAATAATATCTTAACAAAAAATTAAAAAATGAAAAAAGTTGATCATATAAAAAATAAAAACATATTTGAGTCTTAAAATGATTATTATTGTATTCATATTTTGTTTATTAATAATAATACGCAATAGAGAAATGAGAGAGAGAGTGAGAATATTATAGTTATGTAATTGTACATGTCCAAGGGTACGATTGTAATTTTCCCTTATGTTGAGCTTTATCCATTCGTTTTTGTCTCCTTCAATTGTTCTATGTCATGCACAGGAGGAGATGGGTTTCAAGTCAGATATCAGTCAATATAATAAATAATAAATGAGAAAGAACAATTCATTTACCTAAAAAATGTCACATTTTATATACAAATATTAACCAGTCTTAGGATCCATAGTATTTATCTTATAGTTAATGTAGTGATAATTCTTCATTATTTGACAACATTTCCTTAATCTAAGGATTACACCTCTAATGTTGTTATTGTCTATAACATTAGAGGTTGAACAGTCCTCAATTGTTTGAGTTCGATTATGTAATTACTTAAGAATTCTAAGCTTAGTGGAGTATAATAATATAATGATTTTTTTAATTAAAATTTATTTTAAAGATTATAATAATATAATATATTTTTATCCATTAAATAATAAATATTACTTAATAATAAGTTTTATGGTCATCCTTCTCATAATCAAAATATGTTAATGGTTCTATCTTCGATTGGCAGCTATCGACTGGTAAAAAATGGACGGTGATAAGAAGACATCAAAATATCAATAAAAAAGGAAAAAAGACAAGACGTTCCTCACAGACGGGTGGTAAATGTGAATGTATGAATACATGATTTTGGTGATGCCAAAGAATAATCAAACAAGGTTGCGTTCAAGATTACTTCAACAAACATTCGAAGGTTAAGTATTGCTTTAAAATTAATACAAGGTTGCTTCAAGATTAATTCAAGATCAAGCTTTGCCTCAAAACAAAGTGTTTCCAAGACATCCAAGGCTGAGGTAATCGATTACCAGACAGTGTAATCGATTACCAGAAGACAATTTTGAAAAAATAGCTTTTAGAAGGGTTTTGAAATTTGAATTTAAAAGTTGTAATCGATTACCATTGATGTGTAATCGATTACCAGCAACGGAACTCTAGAAATTCAATTTGAAAAGTCATGACCCTTCAAAATATAACTGTGTAATCGATTACCAGAATCCTGTAATCGATTACTAGTGAAGAATTTCAGAAAAAGCTTTTTGAAAAGACACATCTCTTCAAACCATTTTGAAAAGACACGAAGGGCAATTTGAAAAGGCACGAAGGGCCTATATATATGTGTGTCTGACTTTGAAAAGCAAGAGAGAGATATTCGAAGAGAACTTCATTGCCAAATGCTCTCTCGACAACTCTTGGGCAAACACTTGCAAATCTATTGAGAGTTCATCTAGGAACTTCAAATTGTATTATCATCTCTAAAAGAGAGAAATTCCTCTAAGTTCTTCAACTTGTATCATTCTTCTCTAAAAGAGAGAGAAACATTCTTCTGTACTTCAAAGCAAACTATTGTTAATCAAGAGACAATGAGTCTCTTGATTTGTAAAGTTTCCTGAACACAAGGGAATGGTATCCCTGGGTGGTTCAGAAGTTGTAAAGGGATTTACAAAGTTAGTGGAAATCTCAAGTGGGTTACTTAAGGACTGGACGTAGGCACAGGGCGTGGCCTAACCAGTATAAAACTGAGTTTGCATTTCTTTCTTCCCTTATCTTAGTTATTTTGTTGTAGTTTAGTTTGTCTTGTGCATTTAAAAGAACATTGTTAAATTGATTACTTCTTCTTCTTCTACATTCTGAGCCTATCATTTAGAAGGGGGTTAAAAGTTTGTTTGTGGGAAATTTTGAAACTTAATTCACCCCCTCTCTTAAGTTATTGAGGCCACTTGTCCAATAGTAAAATCAAAGCTCAATTAATAATAACAACCATGTGTTCCGTAGTTTCATGTGGCTTTCAATGAAAAGAACATGCCACTCGGTAATTGTGGTTCAAATAATCACCATACACTTTGACCCTAAATTCATCTTTCAAACATAAAAAAAATTCAAATTTAATTCTAGAATTTGCAAAAAGCGAAAAATATAATTTATTATTAAATTGATCCTTAAACATTATAACTTAATGACAAAACAGTTGCACAACATGATTAATTTGTTGCACTTTTTGAAAATTTAGGTCCTACTAAATTTTTATTTTATTTCAAGAGTAAATTACACTCGCACCCCTTATGTTTTTCTAAAACTGCACTCGATACCCCTCCCTTTTTTCACATTACTTTTACACTTTTTTAGTTAATATCATTAACTAACGTCAATTGAAATATGTGAGCAGACAAAATTACCCTAACATCTTTGTTACACTTGCATCCCTGTGTTTTTATCAAATTGCACTTGATACCCCTCCCTTTTTTATATTATTTTTACCTCTCTTCTATTAACGCCGTTAACCAACTTCAATTGAAATATGTGAGCAAACAAAATTGCCCTAACATCTTTGTTAAATACTCAATAACAAATTAGCAATTGACCCTGTGAATAGACCTTTCTTAAGGCAATAACATTTTTTCCTTTAATATTTGACTCTTACTTCATTGTTGCTAACACTTGAAGAAGATGCAGCTCTTGATTGAGACATTATATCAAACACCTAGCTATCAATAATAAATATTCCAAAGAAAGGAGTTAAAAACACAAATGCAGGAGAAAAACACTAAAATTTGAAGCAAATGACCATATTCAATCAATAGGCATTGTTGGGAACACGTCCAACAAAAACGTAGCAACCAAACGACCCAACACACACCAAAAAAATTAAACTAAAAAAAAAAAAGAAGAAAGGGTGTTAACACATGTGTACCAACAAGGTGGGTTCACGTCCAACAAAAAGCTAGGTTCAGGTCCAATTAGAGAAAAAAGAAAAAGAATAAAGAGTGTTAAAATATTTTCAGGTTGAAAGTGGTGTCATGTCTTTTATAGAGTTAAGAGGAAGAAGATAAGGGTATCTTAGACATAAATTTTCATTAAAAGTCATGTAACCAGCATGTGTCTACTTTCTATTAAATTATTAATCGGTGTTTAGGAGGGAGGGAGTCTGGGTGTAATGTGAGCTAAACAATTAAGGGATTTTTTGTAGGGTGCAAAAAAGGAGGGGTGTCGGGTACAATTTGGAATAAAACACAGGGGGTGCATGTGTGAGGAAGAAGATGAGGGTATTTTAGACATAAATTTTCATTAAAAGTCATGTGACCAGCATGTGCCTACTTACTGTTAAATTATTAAATGGTTTTTAGGAGGGAGGGGGTAATGTGAGCTAAACAATTAAAGGGTCTTTTTATGTAGGGTGTCAAATAGGAGGAATGTCGGGTGTAATTTGGAAAAAAACACAGGGGGTACGAGTGTGATTTACTCTTTTTTCAATGATTAATTTGTAACCACATCACACTTTCAGGACTGAATTTGATTATTTATCCCTTTTTTTAACTCCTAAATCAATTTATTTGAAGCAGTGCTCGTTTTTAGTTTTAGTTTTTTCTTTTTAAATATATTCCAAAATATCTTCTTAATATTTATAAAAGAGAAGAAAAATATTTTTTAAAATTATTAGGTTTGAAGGTATTATTAGAAAAAGTCTAATAAATAGTTTTCTTTTCTAACTTTGAAATTTAATAAAATAAAAAATAAAATGCTATTAAATAAAAATAAAAATTATAAAACTTGTTTCCCTCTTCTTCAATAAAAGGTTATTCTTCCTTGAAATGACAAAATTTTTATCTGCGTAGTTTTGAAATAGGACTCTATTTTTAATTTTCAAATCATAGTTTTAATAAAATAGAAAAAACAAATCTCATTCTCGAATCAATGTCAGTATGGTGAAGCCAATTGAACATGTTTAGAAGAATATTTATGAAATTTATTTGAATTTCTATAAATAATTTGTTACTTTATATGTTATATTAAATTTATTTTAATAAATGCACCCAAAACACATTTTAATAAATTTCATGATTTAATTTATAATATAATTTTTTTAATAAAAAATTATCAAATAGATATTTAACTAAATCATATATCTATTCAACCACTATAATAGTAAAAATTAAAAACAATACTTTTAGGATCCGCTTGGGGTGATTGCGAGTTTTTTTTATTTTTTATTTTGAAATGCTATTTTCAAAATAATACGTGTTTGGAAAAAATGAAGTTGAAATAGTTTTTAAATTATTTTAAAAACACTTTTACATTTATTTTCAAAAACAAAAAAAAGGTTTTATGAATTTGGTTTTTAGTTTAAAAATACACATTTCCTATATTTGACAATGAAATTTTTTGTTTTCACCACCACCACCACACCACCAACACCATCGCCACCACTATCGTTGTCACTGTCATAATTGGTTGTAACCACCAACATTGCTACCACCAACACTGCTACCATCATCACCATTGTCATTGCCACCATCATCACCACCGACATCACCATCACCACCAACACTTCTACCACTGCCACCATCAATTCCATCACCATTGCCACTATCATTATCACCACCACCACCACTATCACTACCACCATCGTTACCATCGCCATCACCATCATCACCGGCATTACTACCACTATTAGCACCATCAATGCCATCGCCATCGTCATTGTCACCACCACCACCATTACCAATAATACTATCTTCGTCACTGTCATCACCACCACCATACTACCACCACCACCACCCACAACTGTCATTGCACTATCATCGCCACTGACACCACTGATTGCTACCACCACCACTAATACCACCCTCGACGCCACCACCACCACCAAGGTCATTGTTGAAGTACCTGAAACACCCTAGAAGGATAGTGGGTTGAATAGTGTGATGGATAAAAACTTTGTCTTTTGAAAACTTTGTCTTTTGAAAACTTTGAAAGCTTTTCTCAAACAAATATCAATGGAGGATGGGTTTTGTCCAAGGGGTTCAAAATCACTTTGTGTTTAGAAACCATTTCACAAAGCATGGACACAATAGTGTAAAAGTAAACTCAAGAAAGGAACTAGTTATATGGAAGCAGTAAAGAAAACACAGTTTTTTGGTTCACCCCAACTCTTGGGTTACATCTAATTCTTCTTCAAAGCTTGAAGAGTTCCATTAATCAAAACTTTGATTGCAACCATGTATTTTCTATGTCACTTTTAGCTGCAACAAGTACTCTCTAGGTCACTTCTGGCACTACCCCTAATCTCCCCCTAAGATTAAGACCCAAGTATTTTTTTTTCTCACGAAGCCACTTATGGCTTTCACAAATAATAAATGTTTGATAGAATATGAATTCTAATCACTCAAAGAATGTTTACACTATAAAGACCCGCCTTGACGCTACGATATCGCTACTCTAAAACGCGTAAATTTCAATTTTTAAATAAAAACTTCATTAATTTGATTATGAAAACGAGAGTAAATTTTTTGTGATATTCATTCATCAAACAACACACAAAAAAACTTAAATAAGTACTTATATATAATAATCATCATACATCATCCACATGACAGAAAGTAATTTAATTTATACATATATTTAAGCATGTGATTTACATGTCCAATTCAAAATAGAATCAAGGAACCAACTGTAGAGGAGTTGATAACAAAACATAACTCCCTCCTAAAATAATTCTAATGTCATCACGTCATCTTAGCGGCTCCCACAAAAGAATCTCCCTCCATATCATCTACCGTTGTTCATCTGCTCCCACGAACAAAGGTTCGTGATCATCACATGTATCAACCACACTGTACAAAATTGCAATAAAGAGTTTATTATAAAAGAAATCAACAAGCATCAGATGACAATAATTAGCAAGGAAACTATATCAATAATCATAATCATACTCAATAATCCATCAGTTCAATATACACTTAACAATTAGTCATTAATTTTTCCATAATTCCAATCAATCATGTTTAGTATGATGCATGCACTTGACCTCAACTCTCAAACACAATATGGTATCATTCGTTAGGAAATAGCCTAAGTGTGTCCACATGACACTCTTACTTAGGAAAACATGATCAGCCTGAGTCACAAGGGAGTTCCAAACCATGTGACATGCCCCCAAGTACAAGTATTTTCTGTAATGAAAAACTAGTACTAAGTGACAAAGTTTATACTATTTTCATGCAATATGAAGTATGAAACATGAGCACCATCAATGCACTAACCGTGGATAATTAAGGATTTTAGTCATCCCCCACCAGAGATGCTTAAAACTCTTTAACCACTCTATTTCCCCCACCAGGGATATCTATCATTGTCACTGCACACCCCATGTACATACACAACATACATAATCACAATGACATCATCAACATCATCTTATCTCAATATTGTTATCAACATCAACATCATCTCATCTCAATGTCCTCGTCAACATCAACATCCTCTCATATAACCATTATCATCAACATTAACATCATTTCAACTCAATAACATTATCAATATCAACATCATCTCATATCAATATTATCATAGACATTAACATCATCTCATCTCAATATCGTCATCAACATCAACATCATTTGATAACAATATTATCATAAACATTAACATCATCAGTAATTGCATTCCACATATATACATATAATTTCATGCATGGGATTTACGTTCCCTGGGTCATCAGACAACATAATTCTAATAAAACAACAATATCATTCATCAGTAACAAATATATCGCATCTTATTAGTCGAAAACATTGTTTTTCTTGAAAACCACCATGCACAAGGACAAACATACATTCTCATAATTGGGTTCCCTAACTCCAACCATGGTATCAAAAGCCGTAAATTATAATAAACTCCCCTCATCTATCGTTGTCTCTCTGTCGACTCCTCTCTGCGTCATTCGAAGGTCTCTCACGTTCAAGTTTGTCAGTCCAAATGTAGAGTCCTATATACCAAATCAAAGACAATTTAGTATAAATTTCAAGGGCAAAGTTAATATCAACATTTGGTTCAAATACCCATTTAGTTTTAAAATGGACAAAAATGGTGTTTTTGGTTTCTACATCAAAGAGACGTCATTTTGGAATTCTGATCACACCAATATGGTCAGGGTTCAATGAAGGTCACAAAAACGACATCAATATAAGAAAGTGGTGACTTATACAACGTCTCATTTTCAAGGGTTTTTCAAAGGAAGTGTAAAAACATCAACTAATGGTACCCAAGTCACAAGAGATGCAAAGATAGACTCAAACTAACTAGGAGAAGGCTTAAAAATCAAGGTAACATAAGAAAACACGAAAGAAAAGGTTCAAAGCTCTATTCTCTACTGAATCCTTGAGATGGATTTTGAAGATTCTGCTCTAATTAAAGTGTTTCTCTCTGTACGGTGGTCCGGCGGCAAGCAACGACAGCTCGTGACGACCACCCGTGGTCGTGGGTGGTGGTGGAGGAGGGGTTAGGGTTTTTAGGTGGAAGTTTAGAGAGAGAGAGAAAGCTAAAATGATTATTTTTACGCTTTTGGATGTATTTATAATCTCTAGATCTCACTTAGCGAACTCGTCTCGCTAAGAGAAACTTCACTTTTGGCGCTGAGTGAGTTACCTCCTCAATTGGGAATTACGCATAGCGCACTGTCTCACTAAGCAAATTTCCCTCTCGGGTTGGGAATTGCGCTTAGCGCACTTGTCTCACTAAGCAAATTTCCCTGTCGGGTTGGGAATTGCGCTTAGCGCACTTGTCTCACTAAGCAAATTTCTCTATTGGGTTAGGAATTGTGCTTAGCACGCTCATCTCACTAAGCAAATTTTCCTCTCAGGTTGGGAATTGCGCTAAGCACGCTTGTCTCTGTAACGCCCTGAAATTTTGCTAACTATAAATCAATGTTTAAATGTATTTCTCGTGTTATTTGATTATGTGATTGACTTGGATGAGTTGAAGTATTGTGTGAATTAGCCATGTGTGATTTTCTTGATATGGATGTTAAGTTATGTGGACTTTTATTAACTTAAGTTGAAATTATGAGATTTCAAGTTTTACCTGAACATGTTCCGGTAAAACCATGATCCCGGATTCATTAACCGTTGGATCGACTTCAAATTTGGAATGTAGGTTCATAACCCAGGTCTTCACATTTTGACAGTTGGGATTTGAAAAATAAAAACTTTTTACATCTCACTTAGTGCGAGAAGTTCGCTAAGCGCAATACCAACCCGAGAGGAATTCGCACTTAGCGCCAAAAGTGAATTCCCACTTAGCAAGACAAGCTTGCAAAGCTAGATCTGCAGATTATAAATACATTATTCAGCATGAAAACACGATTTTCACACCTCCCTCTCAAAACTCCACCAAACCACCCTATAAAATCCTCCTCCACCACCCACGACCACCGGTGGCCGTCACGAGCTGTTGTTACTTGCTGTTGAACCACCATATGGAGAGAAATGTTTTAAACGGAGTGGAATCCTCAGAATCCATCTCAAGGATTTGGTGGAGAACAAGCTCTCAATTGAAAAAAATGTATCTTTTAAAAAACAGTTACAAAAAAACTTTTGTATGAATCGTATCACAAACACATATATGAATAGAATGTAATCAATATTTAATCAAGCCTTCCTTAAACATGATCCTTCATTAACATCCTTTCTTTCACAAATATAAAACTTGAATCTTTATGAAATTTTTTTATTAATACTTGAATGAGAGAAAAAGGTTAGAACAAGAGAAGAAAGACACAATTTTTTTATACTGGTTCATTCTCTATTACTAGAGAAGCTAATCCAGTTATCTAATCCAAAACCAGAATTAGATTTTCACTATGTATCAAGAATCCTTACAAGCAATCACAACCAATCCACAATTCCCACCCCAAAAAAAGAGACTAAGGCATCCAACACTAGGGTCCTTTGTATAAGCCTAAGAGAACTCTACTCTTAGCCCAAACTAGAAAACCCTATTCTAGCATGCTTTAAGTGATTCATGCATAACCAAAAAGATCAAGTAACACCATACACAAAAAAAAACCGAGTAAGAGATATACAACCTGACCAATCTTTCCACAAAAACCTTACTGGATTGAGGAGGTGATATTCTTCAACTCAAAAGACACAACTCACTTCCAAGAAAAGATCTTCATAACCAAACGATTAAGAAGTTGTGAGTTACTATAAAGCTCTTTTCTTCTCTGCTCTTATTCACTAATGACAACACGAGATCTTGCTAATTCAGAGGCTAAGATGTTATTTTTGAGATGTGTTGTTATGTTGATGTGTATGTGAGTGAACATAAGTTGGTTATTTATAGAGAAAAAAATTATAATCGCCTGTAATAAATTAAATCTACAAAGTAATCGATTAATTCAATGAAGTAATCGATTAGATTATCTAAGTAAACAATTAAAGTTTTCTTCCTAACATATGGAAATAACTCAAGAACAATGGAATCAATTAGATGCTCTAAGTAATCGATTAAAGTATTCTTGTTCACTTCTGAACAACTAAACGAGAGAGAAGTAATCAATTAATCCACTTGGTAATCGATTAAAGCAGAGACTCTTGAATAAATCAGTCATTGTCTCAAACAATAGTGCAATCGATTATGACACTACAGTAATCAATTAATTTGATACGAGACTTAACTCTTCAAGCTTCAGACAGTTTGTTGTAATCAATTACGACAACCCTGTAATTGATTAAAATAGAGAGTTTTGCCTCTTGAAGAAACTTTTCTAACTTAGAAACTTTTCTTCACACTAACCTTGATGATGCATGATGCAATGCAAATATCATATGTACTAAGATGCAACAACCAAGATAACAACCAATACAAATACCGCTCAAGGGAGTTAGGCATGTAAAAGCCAAACCTTCTTCAAAACTTCTTTAAGTTTTTCCATGAGCTTGAAGCTTTAGCCTTTAGGTTGTTCATCATGTTGATCCCCCTATCTCTAACATCAATCTTTTTTTTCGTAGTTTCTCTGAGGTAATCTTGACTTCTATATCTTTCTCCAGGTTAGTTTGAGCTTTTCTTAGTGTCTTGTGTTTTTGGTATCGTAATAGGGTATTTTTACACTTCCTTTGAAAAAACCTTGAAAATGAGACGTTGTAAAAGTTATATTTTTATAAAATTGATGTTATTTTTGTGATCTTCGCTAAACCTCGATCACATTGGCATGGTTAGAATTTCAAAATGACATTTCCTTGTAATAGAACTCGAAACATCCCTTAGCCCATTTTGTTTTGATAGAGGTAATTGACCCCGAATGTTATTGTTAACCTTATTTTTTTTAAATCTATATGAAATTCCTTTCGATTTGGTATATAGAAACTTGTGTTTGGACTGACAAACGTGAATGAGAAAGGTCTCTGAGCGACATAGAGAGGAGCTGACGGAGAGCTCATGATAGGTGAGGGGAGTTTATTATAATTTTATGGTTTTGATACCATAATTGGGGTCAAGGAACCCAATTATAGGAATGCATGTTTATCCCTGTGTATACTGGTTTTCAAGAAAAATAATGTTTTCAACTAATGGGATGCGATATGTCTGTTATTGATAGATGACATTATTATTTTTATTAGACTTATGTTGTCTGAAGACCTGGGGAGTGTGAATCTCAGGCATGAACTATATATGTATGTATATGTAGAATGTGATCTACTGATGATATTGTTATTGATGATATTAATTTATATGAGGTGATGTTGATGTTTATGATAACGTTGATAGAGAATGATGTTGTTATTGAAGATGATATTGATAATAGATAATGTTGCTATTGATTATTATGTTGATATGAGATGATAATGTTGATGTTGATAATGTCATTGAGATGAGATGATGTTGATGTTGAGAATGATAGTAAGATGATGAGATGACATTGATGTTGATAATGACATTGAGATAAGATGTTAAAGTTGAAAATGTCATTATGATGATGTATGCTCTGTATGTACATGGGTGGTGTTGTGGTCATGATGGATATCCCTGGTGGGGGAAATAGAGTGGTTAAAGAGTTTTAATTATCTCTGGAGGGGGATGGCTTAGAATCTTTAATTATCCATGGTCAGTGCATTGATGGTGCCCATGTTTCATACTTCATATTGCATAGAAATAGTATAAACTTTGTCAATAAGTACTTGTAGTTTCTTATGAGGGGGAATACTTGTACTTGGGGGCATGTCACTCGGTTTGGAACTCCCATGAGACTCAGTTTGATCACCATGGGGGGAGGGGGGGAGGGAGGAGTTGCCTGTGCATCGCAGGTTGACCTCGACACTTGCTGCCTAATTTTCCTAAGTGAGAGTCAGGTGGTTACAGTCTCGCTAGGAAAACTGTCCAAAAATGGTATCTAGATAATCCCAACAGTCAAAATGTGTGGACGTGAGTCATGAACCTACATCTCAAGTTTAAAGGCGATCCAACGGTTAACGAGTCTGTGATCGTGGTTTTATCGGAACAAGTTTGGGTAAAACTTGAAATCTCACAATTTCGACATAGGTCAATCAAACTCTACATAAGCTAACATCCACATCAAGCAATCACACATAGCTAATTCACACAACACCTCAACTCATCAAAATCAATCAAATAATTAAATAACACAAGAAATACATTAAACATTGATTTTTAGTTATCAAAATTTTTGGGCGTTACAACTCTCCCACCCTTTTTGAAATTTCGTCCCCGAAATTTACCTGACTTAAACAAGGATGTATAGGATTCTCGCATTTGACTCTCTAGTTCCCACATTGCGTCCTCTTCGAATGCACCTCTTCAGATCACCTTGACCAACAAAATCTTTTTCCCTCTTAAGTGCTTTGTTCGTTTATCCTTGATCCTCAAAGGCAATGTTTCATACGTCAAGTTCTCCTTCACTTGAATGTCATCCAATTTGACCACATGAGATGGATCATGGATATATTTACAAAGTTGAGACACATGAAAGACATTTTTGAGGTTAGAAAAAGACAGGGGTAATGCAATTTGGTATGCCATAGGACCAACTCTTTTCAGAATTTGGAAAGGACCGATAAAACGAGGTATGAGTTTTCAGGATTTCAAAGCTTGACCAACCCCAGTCCACGAAGTGACTCCCAAGAATACATGATCACCAACCTCGAATTTCAGGTCTTTCCTCCTCTTGTCCTGATAACTCTTCTGCCTACTCTGAGTAGTCCTTATCCTCTCTTGGATTAACTTGACCTTCTTAGTGGTTTGTTGTACCACTTTAGGTCCTAAGGTGAGGTTGTCTCCAGGTTCTAGCCAACACAGGAGTGTCCTACATCTTCTATCATACAGGGCTTAATAGGGAGCCATTCCAATGGTAGAATGAAAACTATTGTTATAGCTAAACTCTATCAATGGCAGAAAACTCTCCCAACTTCCCTTTTGTTCTAAGACACATGCCCTCAAAAGATCCTTCAGCGACTGAATGGAGTGTTTAGTCTGGCCATCAATCTGAGGGTGGTAAGTTGAACTTAACTTAGCCTAAGCTTGGTTCCCAACGCTTTGTTTAGACTTTCCCAAAATCTAAAGGCAAATCCAGGATCTCTATCAGACACTATGCTAGATGGCACAGACTAAACTTGAGCACATTGGGGACACACATTCTATCTTGGTAGCACCAGGGTGGATGCTCAGGTTTCTCCTATTTTCTTCCTCTAAGATCATCTTCTTAAGCTCGGGCACATTGGGGACACACATTCTATCTTGAAATCGCAAGAATCCATTCGATCCCACATTGAAACTACTATCTCTCCCTGACATTATGGCTTCTAACTGAGTTTTCAGAAAAGGATTAGACTTTTGGCCCTCTCTGATCTCTCCTAACAACTAACTAGTAATCTTCAAAGCTCCCAGTCTCACACTGTTAGGGGTAATCTCACACGCAAGGCTAAGGTCTCAAAACTGTTCTAGGAGATCCAGCTCTCTAACCATCATGGTAGATATATGTAGGGATTTCCAACTCAAGGCATCAGCCACTACATTGGCTTTGCTAGGATCATAGCTAAGATCAAAATCATAATCCTTAAGAAACTCTAACCATACCCTCTGATGCATGTTCAACTCTTTCGAGCTAAATAGGTACTTAAGGCTCTTATGATCACTAAACACTTCAAACTTGCCAGACAGGTAATGCCTCCACATCTTATGGGAAAAACTACATTAGCTAACTCCAGATCATGGGTGGGATAAATCCTCTCATGAGTCTTGAGTTTCCTAGAAGCATAGGCCACTACCTGGCCATTCTGCATCAACACTCCTCCTAAATCCATCTTTTATGCATCATAATACACCTCAAAGGGTTCTCTTGGGTTAGGCAAAACTAACATGGGCGCAGTCATCAACTTCTCCTAAAGGGTTTGGAAACTATGCTCACACTGGGCATCCCACACAAAAGCTTGACTATTGCGAGTTATCTTGGTCAAAGGTAAGTCTAACTTGGAGAAACCTTCTATGAATCTCCGGTAATATCTCGCTAAACCCATAAAACTTGTAATCTCAAAAATAGACTTAGGACTCTCCTATTCAAGGACAACTTCTATCTTAGAGGGGTCTACAACTATACCACCTTGAGATATCACATGCCCTAAGAAACTAACTTTCTCTAACCAAAACTCACACTTGGACAACTTCACATAAAGTTGTCGGTCCCTAAGAGTTTATAGCACAATCCTCAAGTGCTCCTTATGTTCCTCTCTAGTCTTCGAGTACACCAAAATATCATTTATGAATACTACCACAAAACTATCAAGGTAGGGGTGAAAGATTCGGTTCATATAATCCATAAACACCACAGGGGCATTAGTCACACCAAAAGGCATGACTAGATACTTTTAGTGACCATAACGGGTCCTAAAAACAGTCTTTGGAATATCCTCAGACTTCACTCGGATCTGATGGTAGCCTGACCTAAGGTCTATCTTGCTAAACACACAAGCTCCTACCAGCTAGTCCATAAGGTCATTTATTCTAGGCAAAGGATACTTATTCTTGATCGTCACCTTATTCAATTGGAAGTAGTCTACACATAACCTCATGGTCCCATCTTTCTTCTTCACTAACAACACTAGTGCTCATCATGGAGACACACTGGGTCTCACAAACTGCTTATCCAACAATTCTCTATCTATTTCTTAAGCTTGGCTAACTCTATAGGAGACATCTTATAAGGGGCTATGGATATGGGTCTAGCATCGGGTACCAAGTCTTTGGAAAACTCTATCTCTCTCTCAGGTGGTAAACCGAATACATCCTCAGGAAACTCTCTGACCACAAGGAGGTCACCCATGGAAACCTTGGTTTCTACTTCCAGGTTAGACATGATCATGTATACTTGGGCATATTCTTTCGAAGATGTTATGACTTGGTTGCCAAAGATAAACATCCTATCCTTACTCACTTAAGAATCATCAAACACCACAGTTTTATCAAAACAGTTTAATGAGACATGGTTGGAAGATAGCTAGTCCATACCCAAAATAGAAACAATTTGGCTTAAAGGTAAACAAATCAAATCAATCAAGAATGTTCTACTAGAAATTTCTACAGGACAATTAAAACACACATCAGAAGTTAACATGAAACCACTAGTTGGGGTCTCTATCACAAGATCATTATTCAAAGAAGACACAAAAAGCTTAAGATTCTCCACACACGAACAAGATATAAATGAATGGGTCGCACCGGAATCGAATAGCACAAGTAAGGGAATCTCACTTATGAAACATTTACCTTCAATTAAATCTTTGGATTTTGAAGCCTCAACATCGTTAAGAGTAAATGTAGGATCAAGTGGCCTCGGAATAATTACGAAGGGGGGGGGGGAGTTGAATTAATTATTAATGAACCTTTACTAATTAAAAATCTATCCTTCTTAATGTTACTAGATTCAATTTGGCTTTTACTATAATGTTAAGAAAGTAAAGAACAGAAATAGAAACTTAACCAAAAGTAAAAGCGATAATTAAAGTGCATAACGGAAATTAAAGAGTGTAGGGAAGAAGAAGACAAACACAAGAGTTTTATACTGGTTCGGCAACAACACGTGCCTACATCCAGTCCCCAAGCGACCTACGGTCCTTGGGATTTCTTTTCAACCCTGTAAAATCCTTTACAAGCAAAGATCCACAAGGGATGTACCCTCCCTTGTTCTCTTTGAACAACCAAGTGGATGTACCCTCCACTTGAACTGATCCACAAGAGATGTACCCTCTCTTGTTCTTAGTTACAACAACCCAAGTAGATGTACCCTCTACTTGTAGCACAAAGGATGCACCCTCCAATGTGTTAAGACAAAGTTCTCAGGCGGTTAGTCCTTTGAAACTTTGTGAAGGGGAAACAAAAGATATCTCAGGCGGTTAGTCCTTTGAAATCTTTTGTTTAAGGGAAAGGGAAGAATCAAAAGAATTCTCAGACTGTGTCGTTTTGAATTCTTTGACAAGGGAGAAGGGAGACACAAAAGAATTCAGGCGGTTAGTCCTTTGTTCTTTTGGATAAGGGAGAAGAGAGACACAAAAAGAATTCAGGCGGTTAGTCCTTGGAAAATTCTTTTTGGCAAAGGGAGAAGAGAGACACAAAAGAATTCAGGCGGTTAGTCCTTCGTTCTTTTGGAGAAGGGAGAAGAGAGACACAAAAAGAATTCAGGCGATTAGTCCTTGTCGAATTCTTTTTGGCAAAGGAAGAAGAGAATGAAAAGATATAGCACACTTTTGTTTTCTGTGAAAGAACAAGGTTTGGAAACCAGAAAACTTAGAAAGTTTTTGGCAAAGGAAGAAGACGAAGAAGAAGTTCAAAAAGATGTTTAAAGGTATGTGAAAAGTTTGTCAAAGTTGTTGAAATCCAAGTCAAGGTCTTGCTTTTATAGACTCTTCATGTCTAGTCAAGAAAACCATTGGAAAAGTTATAACCTTTAGAAAAATCTGAAAACCATTGGAAGAGTTACATCTTTTGATTTTTATTCAAAACTTGTCACTGGTAATCGATTACCAAAACCATGTAATCGATTACACAAAGCATTTTATGAAAAGATGTGACTCTTCACAATTGAATTTGAATTTCAACGTTCAAATACACTGGTAATCGATTACCAATATATTGTAATCGATTACACCATTTTGAAATCAATTGGAATGTTGCAAATTCGGTTAAAAACTTTTTGAAATCAAACTTTGCCACTGGTAATCGATTATAGGAAACTGGTAATCGATTACCAGAGAGTAAAAACTCTAGTAACTTAGAAAATTTTGAGAAAAACTATTTTGAAAAACAAAATTGAGCTATGTTTGTTTTTTGAAAAATCTTTTCAATACTTCCCTTGTGAAGTCTTCTTGATTTATTTTCTTGAATCTTTAATTCATCTTCTCTTGAATCTTGAAATCAAACTTCTCTTGATTCTTGAATCTTCTTGATTTCTTCTCATGAAACTTGAAATTAAACTTGATTTTGAACTTGTTGACTCAATCTTGAAATCATTCTTTGGGCTTTTTGTCACCATCTTTGTCATTATCAAAACTACTTGAATCAACTTGATTCATCATCATGAAGCTTGTTTCTACAGTAAAGACTCTTCTCATGGCCTTCGAATGTCCAGCTTAGTCATTCAGACCCCCACCATTCTGCTCCTTCTTGGGATAAGGACAATCTCTCTAAATATGTCCCTTTTGCCTACAGTTGAAGCATTTCATGTCTTTATCGACACAATTTGAGGAGATGTAGTTTGGCTTACCACACTTAAAACAAATGATTAGGATTGAGAAAGTAGTGGGTTTGCTATCATTACCACTAGTAAACCCCATAGCACCAGTCCTCTGATTGTTGGGGCTATTACCATGTTGCTTAGGAGGGGTTAGGTATGGTTTTCCCCGATTTTGAGATTCATTCTTTTTATTCTTCATTGGGCTCGTACTCCGATAATAGGCCACCCTGTCTTAGGAGTCCTCATCCCAAATCCGACACATGTTCACCAATAGTGGAAACTGATAGACACCTTGATAGTTCACAGCTTGCTTCACCTCATGTCACAAGCTGTTCAGAAACTTCAGAGATTTTGAACTTTCACCATCTCTTCCTTGATAATGAAGAAAGTATCTCACCAGCTCCTCAAACTTGGTTGCATATTCAGGCACAATCATGTTCCCCTGCTTGAGCTCTAGGAACTCCATCTTCTTCTTGTTCCTAACATTTTCAAGAAAGTATTTATCTAGAAATACCCTCTTGAAGGTTTCTTAGGTCACAACTTGACCTTCAGCTTCCAAGCATTGGGGAGTGTTCTCCCATCAATACTTAGCTTCTTCTACTAGGATGTATGTACCAAAAGCAACCTTCTACTCCTCCTAACACGCCATCACTCGGAAGATTTTCTTAATCTCATGTATCCAATTTTGAGCATTGTCAGAGTTGTATCCTCCATTGAAAATAGGTGGATTGTTTCATTGGAAGCGATCCAACCTTTGATACTTAACAACTCCAGCAGCTTCTCCCTTATTTTAATTTTCCATAGCCTGGGCTAAGGCTTGGAGAGCATCAACTATCACATGATAATTTTGTCCCGCCATCACTTCTTATGCACACCAGGAAGTGAGAACATGGAAGGAATACACACAAGAAAAAGAACAAGATGATATCACATCTATCTCAAGTCCCTACTTAAGTTACTCTTGAAAGTTGATGCCTCGAGAAATTACTCCTCTAAAATAGTTCTCTCTCGAGACATTAACACTCATTTTCCATCTTTTGTATTCTTGACCGTTTGTCATAGTGTCCCATTGCACTTCACAAATTATATAGATGATCAGTCTGATAACTCATGACAAGGCATTGAAACTCATGGTATAACAAACATCAGAGATACAAACATGTTATGAACACACTGATAAATCTCTATAATCCACGAAAACACAACAAGGTGAGTAAGTACACAAACGACCAAAGTAACTATGAAACAATCAGGTACTCAAACGTCACACATTCAACAAGGCAACCATAGAATGCACAAAGAAACATAACAGACTCATAACTCACTGGCCAAAAGGTTCAACCTGCACTAATACCACTAATGTAATGAAAACTCCATTAATTTGATTATGAAAACGAGAGTAAATTTTTTCTAATATACATTTATGAAACAACGTGCAAAATACTTAAATAAGTATTTACACACACACACAGATAATAACCATCATACATCATCCATATGACAAAAAGTAATTTAATTTATACATGTATCTAAGCCTGTGATTTACATGTCCAATTCAAAATAGAATCAATGAACCAACTATGGAGGAGTTGATAACAAAACACAACTCCCTCCCTAAATAATCCCAACATTATCACGTCGGCTTGGCAGCTCCCACAAAAGAATCTCCTTCTACATCATATACTGCTGTTCATTTGCTCCCACAAATGAAGGTTCGTGATCATCACATGTACCAACCACATGGAACAAAATTGCAAGGGTGAGTTTATTATAAAAGAAATCAATAAGCATCAACTGACAATAATTAGCAAGGAAACTATATCAATAATTATAATCATACTCAATAATCCATCAGTTTAACATACACTTAACAACTAGTCATCAACTTTTCCATAATTCCAATCAATCATGCTTAGTATGATGCGTGCCCCTGACCTCAACTCTCAAATGCAATGTGGTACCATTCGTTAGGAAATAGCCTGAGCATGCCCACACGACACTCACACACAATAAAACTAGGCAGCAAGTGTCGAGGTCACCCTATCGTGCACAAGCAACCCCCCCCCCCCCCGCCCATGGTGACCAACCTGAGTCATAAAGGAGTTCCAAACTGAGTGACATGCCCCCAAGTACAAGTATTTTCCATCATGAAAAACTACAAGTACTTATTGACAATGTTTATACTATTTCCATGCAATATGAAGTATGAAACATAGGCACCATCAATGCACTGGCCGTGGATAATTAAAGATTCTAAGTCATCCCTGACCAGAGATGCTTAAAACTCTTTACCCATTCTATTTCCCCCACCAGGGATATCCATCATGGTCACTACACCCCTCGTGTACATACACATCATACATCATCACAATGACATTATCAATATCATCTTATCTCGATGTCATTTTTAACATCAACATCATCTCATCTCATCTCAATGTCCTCGTCAACATCAATATCATCTCATATCAACATTATCATCAAAATTAACATCATTTCAACTCAATATCATCATCAATATCAACATCATCTCATATCAATATTATCATCAACAATAAGGTCATCTCATTTCAATTTCATCATCAACATCATCTCATATCAATATTATCATAAACATTAACATGATCTCATCTTAATATCATCATTAACATCAACATCATCTCATATCAATATTATCATAGAAATTAACATCATCTCATCTCAATATCATTATCAACATCAACATCATCTCATATCAATATTATCATAAACATTAATATCATCAGTAATTGAACTCCACATATATACATATAATTTCATGCTTGGGATTCACGTTTCCCAGGTCTTCAAACAACATAAGTCTAATAAAACAACAATATCATTAATCAATAACAGATATATCACATCTCATTAGTCGAAAACACTGTTTTCTTGAAAACCAGCATGCATAGGGATAGACATACATTCCCATAATTGGGTTCCCTGACCCTAACTATGGTATCAAAAGTCGTAAATTACAATAAACTCCCCTCACCTATCATTATCTCTCTGTTGACTCCTCTTTGTGTGTTGGAAGGTCTCTCACGTTCAAGTTCATCGGTCCAAACACAGAGTCATATATACCAAATTGAAGACAATTTAGTATAAATTTCAAGGGCAAGGTTAATATCAACATTTGGGTTAAATACCCATTCAATTTTTAAAGGGAAAAAATGGTGTTTTTGGTTTTTATATCAAAGAGACATCATTTTGGAATTTTGATCACACCAATATGGTTGGGGTTCAACGAAGGTCACAAAAACGACATCAATATAAGAAAAGGGTAACTTTTACAGTGGCTTATTTTCAATGGTTTTACAAAGGAAGTGTAAAAACATCCAGTAACAGTACCCAAGTCACAAGAGATGCAAAGATAGGCTCAAACTAACTAGGAGAAGGCTTAGAAATCAAGGTTACCTAAAACAAACCACGAAAGAAAGGGTTGAGAACTTTGTTCTCTATCGAATCCTTAAGATGGATTCTGAAGATTCTGCTCCGATTAAATTGTTCCTCCCTGTGCGGTGGTCCGGTGGAAAACAACGGCGGCTCGTGGGTTGTGGAGGAGGATGGGTTAAAGTTTTTGGGCAAAAGTTTAGAGATAGAGAGAGAAAGCTAAAAAGCATATTTTATGTTGTTGGACATATTGATAATCTGCAGATCTCGCTTAGCGAGCTTGTCTTGCTAATTGAAACTTCATTTTTGGCGCTAAGTGCAACCTCTCGCGTTGAGCGAGTTACCTCCTCGGCTTGGAATTGCGCTTAGTATGTTGTCTCGCTAAGCGAATTTCCCTATCAGGTTGGGAATTGCGCTTAGCGCACTCATCTCATTAAGTGAATTTCTCTCTTGAGTTAGGAATTGCGCTTAGCATGCTTGTCTCGCGAAGCGAGCTATCCAAAAACGTTGTCTAGAAAATCCCAATGGTCAAAATGTGCATACCTGAGTCCCGAATCTACATTTCAAGTTTGAAGGAGATCCAACTGTTAACGAGTCCGAGATCACGGTTTTATCGGAACAGGTTTGGGTAAAACTTGAAATCTCACAATTTCAACATAGGTTTATCAAATTCCACATAACCTAACATCCACATCAAGCAATCATACATAACTAATTCAAAGAACACCTCAACTCATCCAAATCAATCAAATAATCTGATAACACAAGAAATACATTAAACATTTATTTTCAAGTATCTAAATTCCAGGGCGTTACATGCATAGTAAGCTCGAATACAATGGAAACTTGCTAACTTAGCAGAGTTAAGGTTCACTCAATTCGCTCAAGTTTCTTTCGTCCAACTAAATTGACAGCGTTGCAACACTTTGTTTGTCTTGACTCAGATGATTCTTTAGTGATTCAACTACTTCATTACAAACATCTTCAAGCTTTATATAAACTTTAGAGCTTCAATTCATTGAGAGATCCTAGCTAGTCGTTGTCTAACAACTTGAGTGCTTTACACGTGGCATGTTATAGTGCAGAGAGAGAGTGTGAGGACCATAAACATCTTTTGCAATGTATCTTCAGAGAAGTACATCTTGCTAGTTTCGCTTTGTGCGTAGAGCCAACTTTTAGTGTATAGTTCAAATACAACGTTAATAACATAGGACAAAAGGAATAAAGAATGTCAAGACAAGACAATTCAAAACTTTCTTCTTGTGCGCTAAGACAAGTATTGCTTACTGAACCATGGGCATTACTTTTTTATGATAATTCTTAGTTCTTGAGGATTGAGTAACAATTTCATTGCCTTTGGACTATGAGCCAATAGTTAAAACACTTATCTTCTTGGGACAGGACACTGAGGCAGTATTGTCCAATGATTGATACTTCAGCTATCGTTCAAAGTCTTTCTCCTCATTCTTCTTGTATTTCATAGAGATAGATAAACCTGTAGCTTAAACATGAAAGGTTAACACATAAATCTTATATTGTATTAACATCAAAGCCTTAGGAACTTAACTATTTGGTACAATCCAATGTGAGTTGGACACAACCAGACTTAACAGTTGTTGTCACCACCAACACCGCTACCACCACCACGTCGTCATTGCTACCACCACCAATTCCACCTCCACCACCGCCATCGCCACTGATATCTCTACCGTTGTCGCTACTGCTGACATCATCACCATCATTATTGTCGTTATCACCACACAAAAATAATCTTAAATTAATTTTAATACGATATGAAACTTTTAAAATAAATTTATTTGAAACTAATTATATTTTAAAATTTAGTTTAATTTTTTTTTAAACTAAAACTAAAAATTAATTATTATTTTTAAAAATTTTAAAACTCAAAACCAGCCCAAACTGGACCTTATTGTTGAATTACAAATTACTGATTATTTTTTGGGATACAATGGTAGTAATCAAGCCGACCCTATATTAATTACTAAGTGATGTTTTTAAGAAAAAAAATAATTTTATAATGTACAACTATTAAACTTTTATTTATTTTTAGACATTAAACATTATGTTAACAAAAAGAAACTGTTTATTAATCTGATTGCGTTTTCGAAACGATAGGGAGATTAATATTTTTTTTTGGTAGATTAATATTTAAGAGTGTCCTTGCAGAACCATTAAAAACAAAAAAAAAAACAATTTAAGTATTTTATTTATTTATTTCCAAGTAAATGTCGAAACGGATGTTACACTTGATAGGTGATATGGAGATATAACCCACCTATACCACACCTATACCACGATAAGCGACACCAATTACTGACCATTTTTTACAACCAATTACGAACCAAGTAATATACATTGTGGTATACATGGTTTATATCTCTATTATAGGGATGGATCTAGGGAGCAAACACGAGACTTGTCTCTCCTCCCTTATGATTCTGAGTATATATGAGAAAAAAAATAAAAATAAAATTAATAAATATATAAGAAATATGTTTTTAAGTTAATATTTGTTTTTTAAAAAATTTAGTAGTATATGATATCCTTAATTTTATCCATTAAAATAATAATAAATATTTTTAATTTATTATTTATTAAATAATTATTTATTCAAATTTTAAATATTTAAATAATTATGTAAAAAAAAATTCAACTCCTCCTTTAATCCACTCTTGTGTTCGTCCATGTCTCTGCATCAACTATTTTAGATGTGGGAATATTTTTTCTTTTAAATTATGTGGGAATGAAAGATATACTTTAGATGTGGCACTCATAAATTTTAAAATTTTACATTTAAAAGTAAATATGTTTCAGCATTTAAATAGAAATAATTATTGTGAATTTACATTTAAAAAATTATTTTCAAATAAAATTTTATTTTCATACATTATTTTTTAAAACAATTATTTCAACATTAATTTTTTAAATTATTTTTATATATAAAAAATTTATAGCATGTGAACCTTATAGAGTTGGCTATTTTATTTTGATTTTTAATTAAGGACATTTTCTATAATGTGTACCACAATGATGGTATAAAATATAAATCCTTGTAAAAATCATATTAAAGAAAATTCAGCTAGAACTTCATGTCAAAGTGTAATTAATTTAAAGAGTAAAAATATTTAATAGTTAATCGGGTAATTTTTAAATAAAAATTAGTTTATAGTATGACAGTTTAGTCAACCGTATTAATTTTTATTCTAATTTAATCTAATTTTTTTATAATAATGATTACAAAATTTCAACTTTAGATCTTATACAAACAACTTAAAATTTTTCTTATGTTTTTTTATCAGTACTTATTTTTCATCATATACCGACTTTTTTGGATTAATTTTTTTATTAGATTATAATATAAGTATTCAACATTCATTAATTTTGTTGATAACTAATTTTTATTATTAATTAATTTATTAATTTTAGTAAAATTTTCTCTCAACTATAACTTTTGACTATAAAATTTAAATTCAAAACTTTCGTTTAAATTTGGTTAAGAGATTATGTCAATTCTATTTATATCACTTTCGTTTAAATTTGGTTAAGAGATTATGTCAATTCTATTTATATCTTATATCAATGTAATTTTTTTATTAGTAAAAATAGAAAATACTCAAGACATATATTGGAAAATTTACAAGTCAACTACTCAATAAGTTAGATTTCTTATTATAACAATGAAAATTTTTTAGATAACATATACCAATGCAATTTTGCTGAATACTCGTCTATTTTTTAAACATCCGTATAATTTCTTTTTTTTAAATTCGATCAAGCAAAAGGAAACGACGCGTTGTTGTCTCAGAGATGATTACGGCGGTCCTTGACAGGGTCGTCAGCTTTCGTCCTTTTTAGAGTTAACTCCACCACTGGCCAGAATTTTTTATTTTTTTCAATGTAATATCTTTACTTAAAAATTTTCTAACCATTTAATTATTGGGTCACGTTTTTCTCGATGCCTGTATATGTGCATAAACTTTTATTTTATTTTTCTTCTGTTGAGCACGTGTATATACCACTTTCCCATGTGAAAAGACAACCCTCTCCCTAATATCTTATTTGGTGGATTTTTATATTCCCATTTGTGTAGTTTACCGTCTAATCTTTCTTGGATGAATAATTTCCGTAGCGTTACAGATCATCATCGTGAATTTTATACTTCCAATATGCCATCACTTTATAGATAAGAATTCTCTTTAAAGTTTGTCCAAAAGCGTTTGTTTTATTTATGTTTAATATTTTGCTTTAATCTGATGCAATGTCAAAATTAAATTCAAAGTCTCCAATTAATTACTCTTTTAAGCATCGACGCCGTAGCTCCTAGGGTTCATCACAATGTATATATGACGATAAAGCAAAGTGCAATGGTTTCTCAAAATATTTTCACCAAAAAAAAAATGGTTTCTCAAAATATTACCTGCACTTCCACTTTTCGTCTTAGCTAGTAAACGAATCCATAATAAAAGAAATAAAGAAAGTCCACTGCATCTTAGCCATTGATAAAAGATACATAAAAAATTAAACGGGTTTGGCAAAATTATAATATATGGGAAGAGTAGCGCGACTTATTTGATTGAGAATTCGGCGATCAAAATAGAAACAAGAACAATTGTGAACTAAAATACTATCAGGTGCTCCTTAAATAAAATATAACTCAAATAAAAAAGTAAAGAGAGAAATACAAAAGTAAGGAAAAACAAGAGTTAAGAGAGAATGATAATTGTGTATTTTCTTTCTAATAGGAGTAGTCTATTTATAGTTACAAGAGATAACTAGAAAGTTATAAAAGAAATAAAATATGAAATTATTATAAAAGATATGGACAATCATAAATATATTATTCATAACACTTTTTTTTGAATGTCTATTATCTAAGAATGTGTCCAGTTAAAATCTTACTGAAAAAATCCAATGGAATAAAAACTTAATAAAGGAAAAAGAGTACATTATCCTTTGATGCATTATTACGTGTCTCATTAAAAATCTTGTTAGAAAAATTCAATGGGACAAAATCATGATGAAGGAAAAAAGAATGCAAAATGTATTTACTTCTCTCCGTCATGTAGATAATTATCTTTAAGACAACGAAGTTCAATCTTGTGTACTAATTACTAAAATTCTAAAAAGTTCTCTATGGAAAAAGACTTTCTAAAAAGATCTATTAGATTCTCACTTGAACAAATTTGTTGAATGTTTATATCACAATTCCTTCAAAGATAACTAGTGAAGAAGAATTTCGGAAGAATATGTTTTGTTCTATCTTCTTTAATGTATCATTCTTTCAACTAAACAATATATGCAAATTATCTCTAACAGGAAGGTGGGACCCTAACGGATTCTTCGGAGTCTAGGCCTTGGTTTGAGTGCACCTTTAAGCCTATGTTGATCCCATATGGTTGGAGCATTCTCGCAAAACAAAGTGACCCTGACTGGTCACCTTATGATTTTACTTAGTGAGAGTGACCTGACATATCCACTGTGTGGTGTATCTTGTTATGTACTCCTAAGCGCCAAAGTGTGATTTTTCACTGACATGGTACCACATTGCATATAGACTTGAGTCTTAGTATAATTGTTGCATAACGCTTGCTAATTGTTTATTATGAAATTGATGAGTGTTATTATGTCTTGACCCGAGTGTGTGATTCATGTGTAATGTGATTGGTGATTGAAAAATGAATTTTAAATGATAAAGTGGTGAAGTGACGTGGATTGTATTAAATTGAGCTATATTATAAATACTTTCATAATTTATTTTTTGATTACGTCTTTATTTATTTGTATTCTTTTTTAAATGTGAACTCACTCCCTGTGTGCTATTTGTGTTTGGATCCTGTGATGATCTCGAATCTTATGTTCGTGGGAGCAGATGACTAGGTGGATGACTTTAGAGAAACTCGTGCTAGAGGACATTGGGACACAATGCTCTGATAGAATGTGACATTGGGGATGTGTTTTTATTTTAATTGCATGATGTTATTTTATTTTATTTTACCTCACTGATTTAACAAAATTTCTTTTTGTAAACTTTGATGGTCTTGTTCTGAGCCTGATATGTTTTTAATAAGTTTTATTTGATAATATTAAAGCGAATGTGACCCTTTTACTCATATGAGCTGTTTTATGTTAATTGAATAAAATCATTTTAGTTAATTCCGCATTTTTATATGTTTTTATTATTTATATGTATGTTGGGGTAGAGGATGTCACAAACTCCACATAATATAACATTCTCACACAGATAATTTCACATAACACCTCAACTAATCCAAATCAATCAAATAATGCAAGCAATACATCAAACATCTATTTTCAATTATCTAAATTTTAAGGCGTTATAGTCTCTCACAAGTCAAGTGTTTCACTCAAGGCATGATTGCCAAGGTTATCACTTTCACTCATTAACACATTGAAGTGCCCCAACTCAACTTTGTCATCCTATTTTTCGTCAAGAACATCACATAAAAGCATGAATCACTAAGGTCTTTTAGGCTTGTAACTTGGCTTGCCTTACAACAAATGTTTGCTATCAAAATCATCTAGGGATCAAGGAGAGAAATACATGTGAAAGTTTTGACATAAGCACTCACATATCCTTTCCAATTTTTTTCCCAACCAAGTTTCTCCCTTTGACCTTTTATTTCTAACTTTTGCTTTTTGTTTTGTTCTCTTGAGACTTTGTCTTTCTTTTATTTTTGCTTCTTCTTCTTCTTCTTCTTCTTTTATTTCTATTTTTTTAGAGAAACTTGGCCTCTCCATTTTTCAACCCTTGCGACTTTTAATTCCATGACAACCTTTCCATGTGGTTAAACCACCCCAAACTTATGTCAAAACTTTTTCTTGAAAGATTGCTATCCTATCACTAGGATGAGGGAAGCAATGGTTTTTCTCATTGGACTTTTATTGAAAGGTTTCAAAAGAAAAATACATTTATGTTTTTATGGCTCAAAAATGGTTCAAGTGTTAAAATTCAAATATATTTTGTTGGCTTTTTGGCTAAGAGGCTAAAGTAAAAAGAAACAAGTGCCTTGATCATTTTCATTCTTTATGTGACATCCTAAAGACATAAGAATCAAACAAAATCAATGGTAATCACAATAATGGTGGCACACATTCACTCATTGTGTAGGTTCACACCTCACTCCTCAAAAGATATAAGTATGTTCATGAATTTCATCAAAGAATGCCACACAACCAATCTCATCCAAATTCCCCAATTAATTGAATTCATCCAAGTTCACACATGCAAAAGTCCTTATGGAATTAGCACAATCATCAATTCATCATGTGTTGTTATGTGCTTAAACATTTCAAACCAAGCAAAGGGACTAGCAATTATCTATTTTTATTTCATTTTAAATTTTTTTAAATTAATTTATCATTTTATTATTTTTTGACAATGAGGTTTGCTATGGCGAGACATGGTCTCGCCAAGGCGAACCTTGTATATTTTTATGAATTTTTGTTTTGTGAATTCACTACAATGAGTGTATGATTTGCTACACTAAATGGACACTTATTCATTTTTTAATTAAGTGTTCTTTACTCTAGCTAATTCACCAATCACTGTGGCAAATTTTATTAACAAAAACAAGGCAAAACTAAAACTAAAGACATACACCAAAAAAAAAAAAACTTGTAAATCTCCAAAGTAAAGAGAGCTATCCAAAATCAACAAAACATTAAATTGTTTAGAATAAAAAAGAATAGAGAGAAAAAAGATAAAGGAGAGATAGAGAATAAGAGAAAGTAGCATCATTCAGTGGTTTCAAATTCTTCTTCATTGTTGTTTTCTTGAGGTGCACCCTCAGTAGTGTCCTCAAGAGAAATCTCTTTCTCTTCTCTAACTTCATCATTAACAATAGCATTACTAACATTGATCCCATCATTAGCTACATCTTCAGCTCTAGCTCCAATTCCATGGGTTGCCTCACCACCCCTTTGGCCTTCTTAAGCCTGGTCCCCAGGAAGAATATGTATCACCCCTGATTGTCAACTTCTCAGTAGCTCACACTCTACGACACTTCACATGGTGATACTTCACTCAATATCCTTGTTGGTCAGAACCTTCCGTAAGAAGCTCTTTCCTTGACCTCGACAATCTACTTCGGCTACTTCTAGGATCAATGACTATCCCCACAAACCAACATGAGACTTTTCAACGTGCTTTGTCCTCACTCACACACTTTTTGGGAAACTTCCCCGAAGGTCACCCATCCCATAACTATTCCAAGCCAAACACACTTAATTGTGGAGTTCTTAAATGATAAGCCACAGAAAAATAGATGCATCTTGTTATTATAGGTAGTACCAATTAATTCCTTTAAGTCATTCTCAACGGTACCATTCTATACCTACACAAACTCTAGATTTCTTTCATTCCAGTGTGATTCGTCTGGGGTGTTACAAAGTAGGCCAACCAATGGTAGCCAGCATTTCCTCCTGAGATGGTAATGGGTAGGAGGGGGCAAGACGAGCAACTCAACCCCTCAGATGATAAAAAATGAGTAGATTCAATCTATGGTTTGCTTCTAGGTTCTCATTCATTTCCTCTAGTATTTTCTCCAATCTTTCGTTGAGGCTCAAAGGCTTAGGAGGAGGAGGAGGAGGTTGAACAGGTAAGGATTCGTCACCAATCTTTGAAAAGGTTTTTAATATGTAGCGTGTATCCATGTTAGGTTTCAAAGCCACGTATGGCTCAACAATATCACCGGTGTTGTCAATGCCTCTTCTAGCATAAAGAGCAGTGATAAGACATGGAAGGCCAAGTGGAGAACATTTCTTCCTAGAGATTGTGAATATCTTGTAGGAAAGGATTTGGCCAATGTTAATAGAAAGATCCTTGATAATAGCATAGAGGAGTTGAGCTCTCTTCATAGGAATATTTGGCTTGTGGGAATTAGGAACAATGTTATCCAGGATGAAAGTAGTCCAAAACTGAGCCAAGCCAGTCATGTCTACTTTGTGGAGCTTTTTAACTATCACCCCACACTTGAAATGTCTATTAGGAAGACACAAGACCTCTTCCATCTCAGTAATCATTGGCTGTTGTTCCTTTTGGGTGCTCCTCTCTTTATTGAGCCATTCCTCATAACTAGATTGTTTCCCTTTTCTTAACTTAAAAGTTGAACCCAACATACTATTAATAGAGATAGCATCATATTTAACAAAATGATTCTTCACCCAAGCTTTCATCTTTGTGTAATCATCTTTGAGTACAACGATCACGTAAAACTCCCTAACCAGGGGTTCACTGTGAACTCCTATGTTTATCAGCCGATTCAATCCTATCCTTAAAAACTTATCGTTCTTCGGGAAACTCATCTTCTTTGTGCTTTATCCCTCTTTTAGTGTAGATCTTCCTCTTGATATTGGCATAATATCTAGCTTCAACATACTTTTTGAAAAACCTCTCAATGTCGTTAGCAGGTTCATCTTGCACTTGAGGTTGCTAAGGCTTAGAAGCTTTAGAAACTTGTTTTAAAGATGTACCCTCTTCTGGTTGCTTCCTCTTCTAAGAGGGAATTGGATCCTTGTATGACTGACTCTTTGTCCTTGCCATCTACAAATTACAACATAAGAAAGATATGCAATTTCTATCTCGTTAGCAAAGAAGGAGCATTGAAAAAAAAATCTAGAGGAGTGGAAGAATGACATATTCTGCATCAAATGGGTAGGTCTCACCATGGCAAAATTGAGCCCTGAAACTCATTGAAGCTTCTGGAAGTGCATTTGCCATGGAGATTTGGACCCATGTAGTTGAGATAGCCTCTGGAGGTCATTTCACTTTGGCAAATGATAACCTCATTGTAGCTGAATAGATCTTGAAACAAAAGAATATCTTTGGAAGTCCTTTCGCCTTGGCAAGATGAATTTTTGCCATGATGAAAAGTTACCCGTAGAGAATTCTTGGTCTCTATGATTCAATTCGCTAGAGTGAAAGCATGGGTTTCCATAGCAACCCCAAACTTATTGCAGAAATAGATAGTATAATCAATGGAAAAGAATAAAGGGATGAAGTTTTATTCTATCCTCTCTTCTTCAAAACAAAACACTGTAAAAACTACCCTACATGCATCACTAATCATATTTATTTTTAACATACAGGTCTATGATATTTTTTTGGCTAATTACGCACTAGCAAATGGGATTCTCGACATGGAAAAACTAGTTCTAACTGGGTTATGCAAAACCAATCACAAACATTTCAGCATAATCACTAAATAAAACATAATATGTACAAGCATTAACTATAGAACTTCCTAAACTAACCTATCTACATATTTAGGGTAATCATAAAACCTAAATCTAAACAATGTAATCATAAGTTTCTGTACAAATGTTTTTGGCAATTTCTCAAATATGCATTGTTTACCGATTAAAGAAATAACAAAACAAACCAAAATAAATAACAGAGAACTTACTTGATAGTGATTAAATGAAAATGTGAATGAAGAGTAAAATATAGTGCAAACAAGTGATGAAAGGTATTACCGTGATGAGGGAGTGAGGGTATGAGTTATTTAAGTGAGCAAATTATGAGAATGGAGCAGGGACTAGGGTTCATCTCTAAGAAATATCTTGAGCGGAATGAGTTGTGTGAGAGAAATGAAAGGAAATGAGAGATTAACAGTGGGAAAACATTTATGTTGCCCTCATTTTTTGAATTTTCACTACAACAAAATATCAATTCGTCATAGCGATTGTGATATATCTAATCTAATGAACTCATGTCCATTTTTGTTGTCGAGAGTCATCACTTCGCTTTGGCGAAAATGGGTACATAAATTGAATTGGACCAAATGTGACCCAATTCACCAAATATATTTCATACCCTTTTTTGCTTCAGCGAGTAGTTAATTTACTTTGACAAAAATAGGTAGAATCCTCAGCTCAAATACTAGTTATTTAGATGCTACATATTTATATTTTTTTTGTTTTATTTTTTTATTTTGGTTGCCATTACAAAGCTCTCACTATGGCAATATCTCTCTCCACCAAAGCAAGCTTACAAACAGAGAATGCCTCACCTTTGTGAGACAATTTCTTTATTGTGAGATCCCTCTCCGCCAAAGCAAAATGACTTACACTAGGTACCATCAGTCTAAGATGTCTATTCACCATGGCAAGATCCTTCTCTACCAGAGAAAATGTGTGCAATCCTAACACCTTAAGGTTAAAAAGGTTAAATTGTTGAGGCAATTCTTCCTCCTACACCCCTACTTCTAATGATCTAAGTGTTAAAAAAAAGGCTAAAGGCCAAAACAAAAACTATCAAAAACAAAAATTAAAACAAACCAAATCCTTGTGTTGCCTCCTAAGCAACACTTATTTAATGTCACTAGTTTGAAGCATGATAGGAGATTTAAGGATCTCCTTCTATCTTGAAGCTTTTTGAATTTTCACCAGTGTTGGCTGAAAAAATTTTAGAGTTCCTCACAACCAATTGGTTGGCAAGCTGACCAAGGGGGGTTAAATAGTGTGTTAGATATATATGAAAATCATTTCGCAAGGAGTATGTGTTAAGTCAAAAGAAATTTGTGTCTTAAGACGAATCATGCCCTTGACTATTTTGATTTGACGCACATAAATACAAAGGTTAAAATGTTGTTTTGTGCGATATTAGACCATGCCTCATACATTTGTGTTTGTATAATCGAATGATAGAAGAGGCATTCCATGATCTGATAAAGCATTAAATGATAGCATTAAAAAATTCATTTATTGTCGTGTCTCGGATTCATTTTATAGATGTTGGGTTAGTCGAGAATCTAAAAGAGGGGAGGGGTTGAATAGATTCCTTCGAAAACTTAACCTCTTAATTTCTTAATTCAATTAAAATGAACCCTTTTGATTAATCAAAGTTTTCTCAAAATCTTGTCACAAAAAGATTATCACAACCAAGAAAACAATTAAATCAATATCATATGAAAAATAAAGTTTTATGGCCCTTCAAGATCAATTCCCTTACCAATATTGAAATACAAGATTGAGGGTTAAAGAAAAGAGAATCACACACAAAATTTATACTAGTTCAGTCCTTAAGAAGACCTACATTCAATTGTTCTAAGGCCCCTTAGAACTTCCACTAATAGAGAATCAAGTACAAACACTATGTACATGCAATTCCCTAAATTTTATTCTTCCCCTGGACCCTACAAGAGAAAGAACAGGATTTGAAACCCTATCAACTCACTCAAACCTTTTTTGTGTTGATCAACATCTTTAATCTCTTCTTCAAAGAATGATCACATCATGATGAATAATGAATGAGTCTTGATCAGCTTCAATCTCTAGAAGAAATGCAGTGAAAATCCCTTAGTTAACTCTCTTGAAGTATTTTCTCAAAGATAAAAACATATCAAGAGTCAATAATGAAAAGAACAATTGAGGGTATTTATAATTTTAGCAGACAAAACTAATTTAATATATCATCAAACTATGTAATCAATTAATTTGTTAAAATCCCTCTTGTTTGGTATTTCTATAAACATTATGTATGGATGAATCATCTAGTTATGAAACATTGGACCATCCAGACCTAACATTGAGAGGTTTAGCTACTTATCTTTCCCCTTTCTACCCATTTCTATCTCAGGAGGAAGTGTTGGCTGCCATTGGTTGGCCTACTACTTTTGGGGACCAAGCTTCAGAAGGCCAAATGAGTAGTGAGGCAACCAATGGAGTTGGAGATGGAGTTGAAGATGTTTTTGATGCTGGTGGATTTAAAGAGGGAACTGATGTTGGGACCACCACTGCCACTATTGGTGTTAATGATGAAGCTGGAGCAAAGGAAGAGAGTGCTCCTTGAGAGGAAGAGATTACTATTGAGGACACTACTAAGAGAATGCCTCAAGAGAGCATCATTGAAGAAGAATTTACAATTTTTGAATGATTATACCTCTTCTTTCTCTCTTTAATCCTTTCTTCTCTCTCTGATCTTCTTTAAGTTTAACAATTTAATTCTGATTTTGATAAGGCTTTGTAAAATTTGGATAATTTTGTTGATTGTTGAATTTTTTGAATTTGGTTTATATCCGTATTATTTTGTGTGTATTTTTTTTTCTTATGCTTCTATCATACAAATTACCACAACGAATGGTGAATTCATCACAACGAGGAACACTCAATTCAAAAATGAATACTGGTTCCTTCAGCTTGAAGTCATTTGAGGGCCCAAGCAAGCCAGAGGCTAGCCTGGGTGAGATAGGGTCTAGGAAAACTGGTCGACGACTGGCAAGTGTACCAGATCGCTCAAGTAGTATAAAACGGTAAGTGAATACCGAGTATCGAACTCTCGGGGAATTTGTTTTACTTGGTAAAGTTGTGGTTCAACAAATAAGCGTCTTGTGATAAAGGTTTGGTGTGTGGTATGGACAGGTATGTAAACTAACCTATTCAAAAGCAAGTAAAGGTGAGTAGCGGTGCGTGAAGACAGATAGACAACTTGTTGGTTGATGTGATCCTGACTTGGAGCGGATCGCTTGATACAGGCTACGGAGATTTGGATGACGCCACTTCCAGTGAAGGAAGATAAGTAAGGGTAGACGCCATAAGGATTACCTTGATAAGTCTGAGATTGGTTCAACAAGGAACCCAGAGAGAAGCTCTCACCAAATTTTATGAAAATGCCAAAAGTTTTTTTTATTGAAAACAAAAACCAATACTTATAGTGTATTTGAACAAAAAGATAAAAATAGACATGGGCCTTCTAAACAGTTTGGGCCAAAATTACAATAAATAAAAATTAATAATAAAAACAGAACATATTTGGTATGAGCCTTCAAATTAATCTTGACCTTCAGCAGCAATTAATAGTCTTGATAGTGTCTCTGCCTCTGGGCCTTCATCCTTCTCCACTTGGGCATTCATCCTTCTCCACTCAGGGGCTTTGTCCTTCTCCACTTGGGCCTTCGTCCTTCTCCACTTGGGCCTTTAGCCTGTATTTGGCCAGTTTCAGGATTCTCATCATTGGTCTTCCTACTGGGTGGACTGATGTTACTAAGGATGTTCTCTACATAACAATGTTCATGTGTTCTATGTTTTCTCCTGGACTACTAAACCCCGATGTCTCACACATGTTTAGCCTAATCCTAACCAAGCATCGCCCTCAGATGTCTCTTGTTGGACTAAACTTAACCAGAACCGCATTAAGACATAACATACCAAAAACTAAGTTATCATACCCCGATGTCTCGTGAAAATATGATAAGCTAGCCTCGTCCTATCAAGTTCTAAGGATCAAACCATTTCCCAATGTTGAGTGACCCTAACTAAGCATGCAGTTGTGTGATCAAGGCAAAGGCACATTAGAATGAAGTACTGATAGCACAGTGAACACATAAAACATCATTAGATAAATATGAAAGTATTTACATCAAGTACCCCATAGGAAGGACTGAAGAATTACAAATAGTGGGGATGTCTCCTCCACCTCTAGGAACCTCACAATCACTCAAAATCTCATCCAAAGCTTCGCAAGATGGCTTCCTCGTCAAGCTCATCTATCTCTCAGTCTCTCCATAGCCAACACTAAAAGATAATTCTCTAAAAAGCTCACCCCCCATTTTCGAATTCGAGATTTCAACTTTAAATAGGCAATCCTATTGGCTGTCGCGTGCTTAGCACGAGATGGCTCGCTTAGCGCACATAAGTGGTTTTTGGCTTAGCGCCAGTCTTCTCGCTCAGCCTAGAGGATGTAGGCGGTGCGCTTAGCGAGTTGACACTCGCTCAGCGCTTCTATACAACTCATCCTTCTTCTAGAGTCTTCTATGCGCTCAGCCAGCGGATGTCGCGCTTAGCGGATTGCTTGCTCAGCGCATGAAACGGCTTAGCAAGTCAATGAATTCTGCACTTCACCAATCTTGCCCATTTTACCTGAAATTGAAATGGAATGATCATTAAATACAAAAAATTGGGATACTAAGTACTAATTATCTATATTAACAAAAAGTAATTGCAATACTACAAAAATAAATATAAATGGGAGGAGTTGTATACAATTTACAACAGTTTCTTACACAAAAGTTAGTCGTATTAACCGACTAACAAAAACTAAGGAAAAGACCCTTTTGCCCCTTTTTTTTTGTTTTTTTTTCGCATTTTTGATCAAAACACTAAATGATCATCTGTTTTGCACTGTAACTGGCATTCAACCCTGTAAGTCGACTGTTAGTCAGTGAAAACGACTAACTTTTGTGTATAAAACTTGTATAAATTGTATCAAACTCTCCCAATTTATGGTTATTTTGTAGTGTTATAAGTATTTTCTATTAAGTATAGGTAATAAATACTTAGTATTTTCATTTTTTGTGTTTAATAATCATTTTCTCTTAATTTTAGGTTAATTAGGCAAGCGTTGGAAAGTGCTGCTTTCACCTTCTTGCTAAGCCAATCAGTTGGCTTAGCGAGCGTCCACTAAGCGCAACACTCCTGGGCTAAGCGCGAGGAAGAATCCAAAAGAAGATGAGTTGTATAGGTTTGCTAAGCACACCGCTTTAGTTCATCCGCTAAGCGAGAAAGACACGCTAAGCCAAAAATCACTAACGCGCGCTAAGCGGTCCGTAAGTGCGCTAAGCGTACGAGCACGAACAAGGCCCCCTATTTAAGCCTGAAATCAGATTTTGAGAAGGGAGTTTGGACTGGGATTCAGAGCTTTGGATGTCTAGGGTTTTTAGAGAGAGAAAGGTCCAAGTTCCAGAGAGTTTTGAGAGATTTTGCTGTGCAAAGATCTACAGAGACCAGAGCTTGAAGCAGGAGCCAGTTTGAGAGCTTGAGATGAGTTTGCGAGTGATTGTGAGATCCTAGAGGTGAAGGAGACATCCTCACCACTTGTATTTTTGCAATCTTTCATCTTGTTCTTCTCTTTGTTGTTAAGAAGGCTTCCTGGTATGGAAAGCTAAATCCTCTGTTGGATCTTCCCTGTTGGTACCTAATGTAAATATATTTCTATCTATTTAATGATGTTTTGTGTGTTCTCTGTGCTATTTGCTTTTCATTCCAGTATGCCTTTACCTTGATCATGTAGATGCATGCTTTGTTAGGGTCATTCAACAGCGGAAAATGGTCTGACTCTAAAGTCCTTGATAGTGCAGGGCTGAGTTGTTGTGTTTTCACGAGGAATCAGGGTGCGATAAGTTAGTTGAGTATGTGTGTCTTAATGCGGTCCTGGTTGAGTTTAGTCTTACAAGAGGAATCTGCGGATGATGCTTGATCAGGATTAGGCTAAACTATCATGAGGAATCAGGGTTTAGTATCTCAGGAGACACCATAAGAACACATGAGCATTGTTAGATAGAGAATATCTTTTTAGCATAAGACGGAAGACCAACGTGTTCTCTACTTGTTTTTACACATCATTTCTCTCGCGTGATTTTCTTTCTTTTTGCATAGATAGTCTATACACTTGTTCATATTCACATTTATACACACCAGACACTGTTGGATCGAGTGGCCTCAAAATAATTAAGAAGGGGGGGTTGAATTAATTATTCCTAAAACTTTACCAATTAAAAAATTACTGTTTTAAGGCTTTTACTTTTGTTGTTAAGAGAATATGGAGTAGAAGAGAAACTTAACAGAAAGTAAAAGCGAAAATTAAATGCACAGCGGAAAGTAAAAGAGTAGGAAAGAAGGAAACAAACACATAAGAGTTTTTATACTGGTTCGGCAACAACCCGTGCCTACCTTCAGTCCCCAAGTGACCTGCGGTCCTTGAGATTTCTTTCAACCTTGTAAAAATCCTTTTACAAGCAAAGATCCACAAGGGATGTACCCTCCCTTGTTCTCTTTGAAACCCTAGTGGATGTACCTTCCACTAGAACTGATCCACAAGAGATGTACCTTCTCTTGTTCTCAATCAAACCCAAGTAGATGTATCCTCTACTTGTACCACAAAGGATGTACCCTCCAATGTGTTAAGACAAAGATCTCAGGCGGTTACACCTTTGATACTTTGTGAATGGGGATACAAAAGAATTCTCAGGCGGTTAAACCTTTGAATGCTTTTGTATTAGGGAATGGGAAGAATCAAAAGAATTCTCAGACTGTGTCGTTTTGAATTCTTTGACAAGGGAGAAGGGAGACACAAAAGAATTCAGGTGGTTAGTCCCTTGTTCTTTTGGAAAAGAGAGAAGAGAGACACAAAAAGAATTCAGGCGGTTAGTCCTTGGCGAATTCTTTTTGGCAAAGGGAGAAGAGAATGAAAAGATGAATAGCACAAGTTTTCAAGGTTTAGAAAACCAGAAAACTTCAGAAAGCTTTTGGTACAAAGAAGAAGAAGAAGTTCAAAGAGATTCAAAGAGATTCAAGGCTTGTAAAGGATTGTATGAATAATTGTTCAAGATTGTTGTTAGAAAGATTGATTGAAAATGCAAAACAAAGCCTTGCTTTTACAGACTCTTCATGTCTGGTCAAGAAGGCCATTCAAAAGAGTTATAACTTTTAGAAAAACTTAAAACCCATTTGCAAAAGTCAAAACCTTTTTGAAGAGTTACATCTTTAGATTTTTCAGAAACAAACACTGGTAATCGATTACCAAATAAGTGTAATCGATTACACAAAGCTTTTGAGTGAAACAATGTGACTCTTCACATTTAAACTACCCTACATGCATCACTAATCATATTTATTTTTAACATACAGGTCTATGATATTTTTTTGGCTAATTACGCACTAGCAAATGGGATTCTCGACATGGAAAAACTAGTTCTAACTGGGTTATGCAAAACCAGTCACAAACATTTCAGCATAATCACTAAATAAAACATAATATGTACAAGCATTAACTATAGAACTTCCTAAACTAACCTATCTACATATTTAGGGTAATCATAAAACCTAAATCTAAACAATGTAATCATAAGTTTCTGTACAAATGTTTTTGGCAATTTCTCAAATATGCATTGTTTACTGATTAAAGAAATAAAAAAACAAACCAAAATAAATAACAGAGAACTTACTTGATAGTGATTAAATGAAAATGTGAATGAAGAGTAAAATATAGTGCAAACAAGTGATGAAAGGTATTACCGTGATGAGGGAGTGAGGGTATGAGTTATTTAAGTGAGCAAATTATGAGAATGGAGCAGGGACTAGGGTTCATCTCTAAGAAATATCTTGAGCGGAATGAGTTGTGTGAGAGAAATGAAAGGAAATGAGAGATTAACAGTGGGAAAACATTTATGTTGCCCTCATTTTTTGAATTTTCACTACAACAAAATATCAATTCGTCATAGCGATTGTGATATATCTAATCTAATGAACTCATGTCCATTTTTGTTGTCGAGAGTCATCACTTCGCTTTGGCGAAAATGGGTACATAAATTGAATTGGACCAAATGTGACCCAATTCACCAAATATATTTCATACCCTTTTTTGCTTCAGCGAGTAGTTAATTTACTTTGACAAAAATAGGTAGAATCCTCAGCTCAAATACTAGTTATTTAGATGCTACATATTTATATTTTTTTTGTTTTATTTTTTTATTTTGGTTGCCATTACAAAGCTCTCACTATGGCAATATCTCTCTCCACCAAAGCAAGCTTACAAACAGAGAATGCCTCACCTTTGTGAGACAATTTCTTTATTGTGAGATCCCTCTCCGCCAAAGCAAAATGACTTACACTAGGTACCATCAGTCTAAGATGTCTATTCACCATGGCAAGATCCTTCTCTACCAGAGAAAATGTGTGCAATCCTAACACCTTAAGGTTAAAAAGGTTAAATTGTTGAGGCAATTCTTCCTCCTACACCCCTACTTCTAATGATCTAAGTGTTAAAAAAAAGGCTAAAGGCCAAAACAAAAACTATCAAAAACAAAAATTAAAACAAACCAAATCCTTGTGTTGCCTCCTAAGCAACACTTATTTAATGTCACTAGTTTGAAGCATGATAGGAGATTTAAGGATCTCCTTCTATCTTGAAGCTTTTTGGATTTTCACAAGTGTTGGCTGAAAATTTTTTAGAGTTCCTCACAACCAATTGGTTGGCAAGCTGACCAAGGGGGGTTAAATAGTGTGTTAGATATATATGAAAATCATTTCGCAAGGAGTATGTGTTAAGTCAAAAGACATTTGTGTCTTAAGACGAATCATGCCCTTGACTATTTTGATTTGACGCACATAAATACAAAGGTTAAAATGTTGTTTTGTGCGATATTAGACCATGCCTCATACATTTGTGTTTGTATAATCGAATGATAGAAGAGGCATTCCATGATCTGATAAAGCATTAAATGATAGCATTAAAAAATTCATTTATTGTCGTGTCTCGGATTCATTTTATAGATGTTGGGTTAGTCGAGAATCTAAAAGAGGGGAGGGGTTGAATAGATTCCTTCGAAAACTTAACCTCTTAATTTCTTAATTCAATTAAAATGAACCCTTTTGATTAATCAAAGTTTTCTCAAAATCTTGTCACAAAAAGATTATCACAACCAAGAAAACAATTAAATCAATATCATATGAAAAATAAAGTTTTATGGCCCTTCAAGATCAATTCCCTTACCAATATTGAAATACAAGATTGAGGGTTAAAGAAAGAGAGAATCACACACAAAATTTATACTAGTTCAATCCTTAAGAAGACCTACATTCAATTGTTCTAAGGCCCCTTAGAACTTCCACTAATAGAGAATCAAGTACAAACACTATGTACATGCAATTCCCTAAATTTTATTCTTCCCCTGGACCCTACAAGAGAAAGAACAGGATTTGAAACCCTATCAACTCACTCAAACCTTTTTTGTGTTGATCAACATCTTTAATCTCTTCTTCAAAGAGTGATCACATCATGATGAATAATGAATGAGTCTTGATAAGCTTCAATCTCTTAAAGAAATGTAGTGAAAATCCCTTAGTTAACTCTCTTGAACTATTTTCTCAAAGATAAAAACATATCAAGAGTCAATAATGAAAAGAACAATTAAGGGTACTTATAATTTTAGCAGACAAAACTAATTTAATATATTATCAAACTATGTAATCAATTAATTTGTTAAAATCCCTCTTGTTTGGTATTTCTATAAACATTATGTATGGATGAATCATCCAGTTATGAAACATTGGACCATCCAGACCTAACATTGAGAGGTTTAGCGACTTATCTTTCCCCTTTCTAGCCATTTCTATCTCAGGAGGAAGTGTTGGCTGCCATTGGTTGGCCTACTACTTTTGGGGACCAGGCTTCAGAAGGCCAAAGGAGTAGTGAGGCAACCAATGGAGTTGGAGATGGAGTTGAAGATGTTGTTGATGCTGGTGGATTTAAAGAGGGAACTGATGTTGGGACCACCACTGCCACTGTTGTTGTTAATGATGAAGCTGGAGCAAAGGAAGAGAGTGCTCCTTGAGAGCAAGAGATTACTATTGAGGACACTACTAAGAGAATGCCTCAAGAGAGCATCATTGAAGAAGAATTTACAATTTTTGAATGATTATACCTCTTCTTTCTCTCTTTAATCCTTTCTTCTCTCTCTGATATGCTTTAAGTTGAACAATTTAATTCTGATTTTGATAAGGCTTTGTAAAATTTGGATAATTTTGTTGATTGCTGAATTTTTTGAATTTGGTTTATATCCGTATTATTTTGTGTGTATTTTTTTTCTTATGCTTCTATCATACAAATTACCACAACGAATGGTGAATTCATCACAACGGGGAACACTCAATTCAAAAATGAATAAATTTCACCGTAGTGAATCATGCATTTGTTGTAGCAAATTCACTACAGAAAAATTCTTAAAACATACAAGGTTCACCATGTCTTGCCATAGTGAACCCCACTATCAAAACACATAATGAATTGATAATTGTGGTAATTCTATAGGGGCTTGTGAATGTGTGAATGTGGATGAATTCAATTGATTGGTGCATTTGGATGAGATTGGGTGTCTGGTATTCTTTGATGAGACTCATGAATATGCTCATACTTTATGAGGTGTGAGGTGTGAATCTACATAGTGAGTGAATGTGTGTCACCATTTTTATGTTTGCCATTGATTTCATTTGATTCCTATGTCATAAGGATATCATACAAAGCATGAAAGTGATCAGTGCACTTGCTTTTTTATTTTAGATTCTTAGCCAAAAAGCCAACCAAAAATACTTCGATTCTAACCTTGAATTATTTTTTAGCCAAAAATACAAAAATATTTTCTTTTGAATCCTTTCAATGAAAGCCTGATGAGAATAAAAACATTGTTTCCCCAATCCTAGTGATAGGAGAGTGTGGAAGCAATGTCTTCCAAGGTTATTTTGATGATGCTAAAGAATCAAGAGTCAAGCAAATTCCAATGATTCAAGAATAAAGATTAGTTTCAAGAATCAAAATTCAAGATTCAAGAATCAAGTTTCAAGAATCAAGATTCAAGAATAATCAAGATCAAGATTCAAGACTCAAGATTCAAGAAACAAGAGAAGACTCAATAAAGATAAGTTCTAAAAAGTTTTTCAAAACATTGAGTAGCACAAAAAGTTTTCACAAAATCATTACCAAAGAGTTTTACTCTCTGGTAATCGATTACCAGAAGGTAGTAATCGAATACCAGTGTTTTAAACGTTGAGATTTCAAATTTCAAGAGTTACAACTTGTGTTTAACAGTTTTAAATCATTTTAAACTTGTGTAATCGATTACACAACACTTGTAATCGATTACCAGAGCTTCTAAACGTTTTGATTTTCAAAATTTAAAATGAAGAGTCACATCTGTTGATGTGTAATCGATTACACCTTAATGGTAATCGATTACCAGTGACTGATTTCAAAAAATACATTTCGAAAAGTCACAATTCTTGAACTGACTTGTTTCTAAAGATTTTTTCAAAAGTCACAACTTTTTAAGTGACTAGTTTTAAAGAAATTTCCAAGAGTCACAAGCTTTGACTTGAGTCATCAAGAAATTATAAATATGTGACCATGGCATGAGTTTCATTAATCATCCTTCAATAAGTTTTCACAACAAGTTTTTACAAAACTTTCTACCTCGTTTCTCTTCATCTTTCAATAGAAATATTTGATTCATTTCTCAACTTCTTTCTAAGAGTTTTTGTTCAAAACTTTCTCTTCCAAGAAAAGTTCTTTGTTAAAAAACTTGTGCTATTTTTTCTTCTTCATTCTCTTCTCCCTTTTCCAAAAGAACGAAGCACTAACCGCCTGAATTCTTTTGTGTCTCTCTTCTCCCTTTGTCAAAAGAACGAAGGACTAACCGCCTCAATTCTTTTGTGTCTCTCGTCTCCCTTACAAAAGATTCAAAGGACTAACCGCCTGAGAATTCTTTTGATTCTTCCCTTCCCCTTAAGCAAAAGATTTCAAAGGACTAACCGCCCGAGCATCCTTTGTCCCAACACATTGGAGGGTACATCCTTTGTGGTACAAGTGGAGGGTACATCTACTTGGGGATTGTTATACTGAGAACAAGAGAGGGCACATCTCTTGTGGATCAGTTCAAGTGGAGGGTACATCCACTTGGTTTTTCAAAGAGAACAAGGGAGGGTACATCCCTTGTGGATCTTTGGCTTGTAAAGGATTTTACAAGGTTGAAAGAAATCTCAAGAACCGTAGGTTGCTTGGGGACTGGATGTAGGCACGGTTTGTGGCCGAACCAGTATAAATCTTTTGTTTGTGTTCTTCTTCCCTACACTCTTTAATTTCCGTTGTGTACTTTTAATTATCGCTTTTACTTTTGGTTAAGTTTCTATTTTTGTTATTTACTTTCTTAACTCAGTAGTAAAAGACTATTTGAATCTAGTAACATTAAGAAGGATAGATTTTTAATTATTCAAGACACGTTCATAATTAATTCAACCCCCCTTCTTAATTATTCTGAGGCCACTTGATCCAACAGAGAGCAATCTTTCAAGATAAAGTTTTGACATAAGTTTGGGGTGGTTTCACCACAATGAAAGGTTGTCATAAAATAAAAATTGGCAAGGGTAGAAAATAGAGAGACCAGGTTTCTTTAAAATAAAAGAGAGACAAAGTCTCCAAGAAAACAAAACAAAAAGCAAAAGTTAGAAATAAAAGAGTGTCAAATTCACACTTAAAAAGAGAAACTTGGTTGGGAAAGAAATTGGTAAGGATAGATGAGTTCTTGAAAACCATATTAAAAATGGTTTGACAAGCCAACAGTTCCCTTGTAGAGATCGATGCAATCTAAACTGTCTATTTAGTCGATGCAATCTTAGTCATTGTCAATAATTCACTCACGAGAGAATAATACATGATGCTAATAAATACAAGTAATGGTTTGAGATAGCTAAATGCATTGTGTTGATATTCACCATACTGGTTTAAAGATCGAAGGAGTTTTTGTGTGTTGGAAGATGGAAGAGTGAATGACACTAAAATAGGTGACTAGATGACACTGGTTGTAGCGTCCAGTCTAGCCCTCCATTTCTAGAATCTATTTTCTGTCCAGTGGAGCATCTAATTGTGTCTTCTAATGTATCGTCCAATCTATAGTAGTTAGTATATTAGATGGTTCATCATTAGTGTTCTATGTTATAACTATTTTAAGCTATTATAATTTTTTTTCAATTATTTTGTTATAGTTGAAAACTCCTATAACATGGGTTTGTTAGTAGGGTTAAAAGCACATTTTGTGTGTAAACGACTAACTTTGGGGGAGTTGTTAGTCAGTGAAAACGACTAACTTTTGTGTGTAAAGCTTGTATAAATTGTATCAAACTCTCCCAATTTATGGTTATTTTGTAGTGTTATAAGTATTTTTTGTTAAGCATAGGTAATAAATACTTAGTATTTTTCATTTTGTGTGTTTAATAATCATTTTCTCTCAATTTCAGGTTAATTAGGCAAGCTTTGGAAAGTGTTGTTTTCACCTTCTCGCTAAGCCAATCAGTTGGCTTAGCGAGCGTCCACTAAGCGCAACACTCCTGGGCTAAGCGCGAGGAAGAATCCAGAAGAAGATGAGCTGTACAGGTTCGCTAAGCGCACCTGTCGCAACCTACCCTTTTGCGGGTGAGCGAGGCAAGGCTCACGGGTGCGTCTTCCATAGGAGGAAAATGCGCGGAGTCGCCACCAACGTTTATTGAAAGGAAAATGTTAGAAAAACCAAAGGAAACCGGTCATGAAGAATATTCCAGATTCGGGAGTTATCTTTACGTTTGAGGAAGGTATTAGCACCTCTCACGTTTGTCCCAAAGGACAACAACCTTAGATTAGAATTATGTGAAATTATGTATCTAAACTTTTATTTCTTTTTTATTTTTGAGGTCGACAAAAGCGGGGCTCTTGCTCCGACGTACCCTCCATCAAAGAGGAAATCAGACCTACGTAGTTCTTTCAAAAGGCAGTGATGTGTTGATTTTACGCTTTCGAACGGTCCATGTTAACCGATAAAAAAACAAAGAGGACCGTTTAAGGCGTTGGACCTTAAAAGGTTTTTTTTCAGTGATTTTTGCGGACAAAGCTTGATTTTGTGAGTTGATTTTAGACTTAGTTTCACTTTAGTTATTAGTCAATTCAATTAAGAAAGAAAAATCCCAAAAAGAAACGTCCGATTGATTTTTTTTTTTGTTTTATTTTACTAAAAGATATTTTTTGATTATTATATTATTATTTTACCTCTTTTTTGGTTTCCAACGTGGTTACGACATGACTGAACGATCGGATTTCATTTTAACAGAAATTAACAGATGTTACAATTCAAATGATCGGTGGAAATTTATTTTATTTTTTGATTAGGTGAGAAAATGACTTAAATAAATGACTAAAGCGCATCAAAAGGGGGTACAGAAAGTAAATGAAATGAAAATAAAAGTACTCGAACACAAGTGGGGACCACCAAGGGTACATAGAATGAATTGAAAAGTTCGATTTTGGGAACTTACCGGTTGAAGACCGAAGAACGACGAAGAACGAACGAAAGACGGCGGAAAATCTTCACGAAATCACCCACGGAAACGTTTCGGACGCATTACGGAAGCGCCTCGGCTTGGATTTTCTTCACGGAAAAGATTTTTTTCACTAATTTCAAGTGATCCTCAGATACCAGGAGGATTGAACGTTTTTGTTCTTCCCTCCTCCCCCTATTTATAGGGAAAAGAGTGAGAAGCTTGCCACCCAGCTCGCCCAGGCGAGCTAGGTTGCTTCCTCCAGAAGGCACTGCCTTCTGAAGGAACTTCCTGGAAGGCCCAAGTGGGCCTGGTTGCTATTTGCACCCCATGTTTACTAAATACACCCCCTGCCTTTTTTTGCTGATTCTTTTTCCGTAAAGTTACGGAACTTTACGAATTCCGTAACGATACTTGTTTTCCTTCTGTAATGTTACTGAACCTTAAGGATTACGTAATCATCCCTTTTTTGGCTTTCGGAATGTTACGGAACCTCACGGATTGTCTAACAATGCTTCCTTTTGATTTCCGGCATGTTACGGAACTTCACGGATCGTGCAACAATGCTCTCTTTTGACTTCTGGCACGTTATGGAACTTTACGTATTGTGCAATAATGGGTGCCAAGTACCTCGAAGCGGTCAAGCAAAGGTTGCATGCCATCAAACAATGGTCCCCGGACGAAATTATGGTATGACAGTTGCGCCTCTTTACTTACCTTTTATCGGAGATAGGAGGAAAGCAAAGATAAAACACTAATTTCGTCCGTCTTATTCCTTTTCCGTAATTAATCTATGATGACCCTTGAAGGCCATCCTTTGCCCATCATGGGAATTTAATTGATCTCAATCACAATAGTCCCAACCCAAAATGATTTGAAATAAGTGACTCCCGTCTCTCCTTCTTCTTTCTCTGCACAACACAAAACAAAACAAACAAACAAACAAAAATAACATAATATATACGTATAGACATGTTTGGTAAAGGAACCAATTGGGAAAATAACAAAAAACCATATTTTCCCCCACCGGAGGCTCCGTACTTGATAACGGAGGATGCATGAATGATAATCTATTCATGGGGCTCTGAATAAGATGGTGGAGGATGCACAAATAGCGCTAGGCAATCAATTCATGGGGCTCCGAATAAGATTTGATGGTGGAGGATGCATGAACAGTGCTAGGCAATCAATTCGTGGGGCTCTGGACTCGATGGTGGAGGATGCATGAATGGCAATCAATTCATGGGGCTCTGAATAAGATTTGATGGTGGAGGATGCACGAACAACGCTAGGCAATCAATTCGTGGGGCTTCGGACTCGATGGTGGAGGATGCATGAATGACAATCAATTCATGGGGCTCTGAATAAGATTTGATGGTGGAGGATGCACGAACAGCGCTAGGCAATCAATACGTGGGGCTCCGGACTCGATGGTGGAGGATGCATGAATGACAATCAATTCATGGGGCTCTGAATAAGATTTGATGGTGGGACCGAATGATCCACCAGATTCTTTCACCTAAAAGGCAAACATGCCTTAGCAAGGAAAAATAAATCATTCACCAGAGCACCATATTTTAGAGAAACAATATGCATATGCCAAAATAGTTTTGCTTGTAACCGAAAATGAAGGGTAGGATGTCAACGTTTAGCTTTTAAATGAACATTTAGGGGAAACGTCGGGTCAAACCGAAACTGGGAATAAAATCACTCATGGTGTATAAAAAACTCACACTGGTAAGTGTTTTACCCTAATTCCAAACCATAGCTACACCATGACTTTATTTTGCACATGATTTCCTATCGAACCAAAAGATTACACGCGCGATCACGGATCAATAGGATTTTCTCAAGGGTATTGTTTTTGGAGAGGAAGCTGGGTGTTTCGGTCTTTTCCTCTTTGTTTATGTGGGGCGGGACATCGCCAGTCGGGAGTGACCTTGAATGGAAATCCCAAAGGAAGAACCACTTCAAAAAAATGGGTTTTCCCTTTGCCGGCGGTCATTTCCCTCGCCGAAAATTTATCTGGTCCGACGTTCTTTTGTTCTCTTTCCTGGTTTCCTTTATTGATCGAGAATTATTCTGTTTTCCTCCCCTTTTTGCTTTCTTCCGATCTTCGATCGGGAATCCTTCTTTTCCTTTTCTTTTCTTTCTTTTCATTTCTTCCTTTTCTTTCTTTTCATTTTTTCCTTTTTATTTCTTCCTTTTCTTTCTTTTTTCTTTTTCTTCCGATCTTTGATTGGGAATTCGGGTTTTAGCATTCGTTATTCACTCTCCCTTGAGGAGATTCTGTTGTCCTCTTCTTCGGGGGAAAGGATGAGGATTCTCTTAATGGGCCGAGGTCCAAAGTAGCCTAAGGTTGTGTCTCAACATGGTCTTTTCATTGTGCGTGCCCGATTTCGATATTTGGGGCGAAACAGATTCATGTGTAGGGTGTCGGTTTCGGGTTAAACTTCCATATCATTTCCACAAGGCACGCGTAACAATGATGATTTGGAAACAATGTGCAAAATTAGTCATGCATACAGCTAGGTGGGTACTCAAGCATCTAGTTTATGGCGTTGCGATACTAAGGCTTGGGATTTATGCAAGTAGACCCAACGTTTCCAAATTATGTTCTTTCATTGGTTCAACGAATCCATCCATTCTTATCTCGGTTATTTTGGAAAATAAACTCTTAGCGTCAGTTTCTTCTTTCCAAAAGATATGTTTGCTCTCTACGAATGATTTGTGCTTCCTATGACCATAACATGCTAACCTTCGAGGTCTTTCTTTCTCTTTCCTTTTTGTTTCATTTTTCTTATGCATGTTTGCAAAAACTATACATCCATCGCTATCTATGAGAAAAGCTTTTTCTCTGTACACCTACATTCCTATACACGAAAAACTTTTTCTGTATACACACGCATTAAAAAACTCTTTCTCTTTATATCAACATGGTCTATATAAAACCTTTATTCCTTTTCAAAGATTTCTTCTTCCTTTTTCAGCATACGCTCGTTGTTTATACAAAAATTTTCTTTATATACACTCATTGCTCACACACAAGAATTTCTTTTCACACATTATTTATACACAAAATCTTTTCATACACTTTTTATATACAAAAACTCTTTTCTTTTCTTTATATACATATATGACATTTTGTTCACAACGCCTCTTTCTTTTTCTATTCTTGGTGTTATCATGATGTTTGTTCGTTTTATTTTAGGATGACGTTCCTAAATGAAAACTCTACACGGTTCCAGAATTTCAACAAACATTATTGACAATAACGAAGTAAGCACTAATGCAACAGTCCAAACAAAATGTATGCACAAAACAAATGACAATCGAAACAACAATAACAAACATTAGTCCCTCAAGTCATGATAAAGGATGAAACATAAAAAAGAATATGAATCTGGGGATCCCATGGTCATGTGAATGCTCATCCGTGTCAGGATGGCATACACCAGCTGACACTTCAGCAAAGGGAGATCAGAGTTATGATCACTAGGCAAGACATTACGGAGCAGCAACGTCATCCACATCTGGGTCTAGGTGGTCATGCTGGTGCGCATGATCCGCACCCGTCTCCCGGCAGCGGTCTGGGTGAAATCCTGCCCCGATGTGCACAATAGCTGGGCAATGGCCTCCTCGTCGAACCCGTCGGCCCTGTTCCTCCTCTGACTGAACTCACACTCCTGGCCTTCCTCCAACACTAGCGGGTCACCAAGGAATTGGCTGAGGGCATCTGCGTCAAAAGGAATCCACTGACCCCTCACCCATGAACGCATGTCCCGCACTCCCTCCTTTGTGGGCCAAGCATTAGCGTAAAACTCCAGGACTACCTCAGGGTCAAACTTAGCCATGGGAGTAGCCAGCGACGTCCAATGTCTGCAAGCTATCTCCTCCTGAAAATCGGTGTACTCATCGTCCCTGAGCTAGATGCGTCTCTCTTGGTGGAATGACCATCCTTTGATGGCCTCAAAGCGCTGCTGGTGCACGACGCTCCGGAAACGGTGACTATCAAACTCGGGGATGGCACTAGTCCCTTCAGCCACGGCGTCCCTCCTAGATCTCTTCGTGGAAAGCTTTTTCGGAGCCATTTCCTGCGAGGACAAACATTTGGAAAGTTAGTTTACAAGAAAATACCAATCATTACGAACAAGAGCCAAACAACACTTATATGGTGCGAGTGTCAACATGCACTTTACAAAACAATCACATTGGGGCATGTGCTATTTTATGACACATATCTATATACATGCATTTACACACGCACACATAAAATTTTTTTTGGTGAAAGGCATTTTATGACACACATCCATATATGTTTTTGACAAGCATTTTCATGCTACATCCCACATATGTGCACATTTTTTGAAAGGCTCCTTATGCTACCTACTCACAAATATACATATTTTGAAAGGCACTTTTACGCTACCTATCCAACATATACAAATTTTGAAAGGCATTTTTTTGCTATATATATTCACACACTTTGTAAGGAATTTTCATGCTATATATTCACACACTCTGCAAAGTATTTCATGCTATATATTCACATATATACATACTATTGAAAGGTTTTTTCCATGCTATATATTCACATATATACATACTATTGAAAGGTATTTTTCATGCTATATATTCACATATATACATACTATTGAAAGGTATTTTTCATGCTATCTAGGCGCAAGGTATTCCTCATGAGGCAGCAAATTCAAATTCTAGTCAAAAACCTCTCAAACATGTTCTAATATTCATGCATCTTTTACATTCGAAACAAAAAACTTAGATTCCTAGGCGCAAGTCATGCTTTTGGCACTTTAGTCTAGCTTCTACAAAACTGCCCACACACTCACAATGGCAACCATATGTGCATAATTTGTTCCACAAGCTAAGTTTCACAAAATCATGTGGAAATGCCATTGAGGCATTTCACCGAACACTTGGTGGGCACATGTTTAGGCATGAAAATCAAGGGAATGGGGGCAATGTGGCATGCCCCATTACTCCAGAATACACCCTAGGCCTAAGGCCATCCCCTACAATCCCTTAATTCATCAAAAACAGGCAACAATCCAAGGATAAATCCCTCACGTTTTTTAGCAAATACATGCAACTTTGAGCACCAAAATACATCAATGGAAAGCTAGAGAGCCCAAGAATGAGGTACTTACTTGTTGGAGACGAATAATAGAGCAAAATGGAATCAAAAACACGAAAAATGGTGACCTAAGGGCTACAAAACTCGTGAATCCCGTGAGCCTTTGTTTTTTGAATGAGGGGGGAGAGTTTTTTGGTGCAGAAACCTTCCCCCTCCCCCTTTTTAACCCCCTTCGTGAAGAGGTTGCTCGCCCAGGCGAGCTAACCTTCATTTTTTTTGGGTATCATAAGTATGGATTCCTACAGGTCAGCGTTCGCCTACTTGAACCCCCTCAGGGTAGATTAGGCATCCAATACTTACTTTAAAGACAAAACAGTAATAATTACTGGGGGTTTAAAGGATACTAGGTTGCCTTGCAGCGGCGCTTTCCGTTTGTCCAGAGCTGGGCAAAGGATGACGATCTATTAGTTGTGACCCTAGCCTCTACTCGCGTCCGTCCCTAAGTACCTGAAAGTAGGAAACGACATCGTGTCGCAAACTATGGCCCCGTTACCGTTTTACCCTGATCAGTTTCTGCCTTTAGCCCCATCCCGACATTTGACCACTACCTAAGACGATTCTGCTCCTGTCTTAACAAAATATGCATGTGTATGCGTATGCATGAACTTTTTCAAATGCAACAATCTTTTTTAGTGAATGTTGGTTAGGTTCAGTTTTAATTAAGCGCTTGGGGCACCCCATGAACTGAGCGAAAAGGCTCAGGTTATCACAAATTGCACATGGTTTAAAACCAAAGTGAGGACTGAAGCCTCAAACCCATGTTCTCTTCTTTTAAAGAACTGTGACGAGAAAATTACAGCGGACAGGAATCCCTGGGGGAAACCAAGGAGAACACACAAAAATAAAAGAACATGCAGTGATTTTCTCAATTGCCCCAGATCCTAAGCGTAGTATCGCTTGACAACGTCGGAGTTCACGGGTGAGGGTAGCTCCTCGCTATCCATGTTGGTGAGCACTAGAGCCCCTATAGAAAAAGCCCATTTCACAACGAAAGGCCCTTCGTAGTTCGGGGCTCACTTCCCTCGATTATCTTTAACAGCGTGGGATATCTTTTTCAGCACAAGGTCCCCCTCGTTGAACTTGCGGGGGCGCACCTTCTTGTCGAACGCGTTCTTTATCCTTTGTTGATACAGGCGCCCATGGCTTATGGCCGTCAAACGCTTACCTTCAATAAGGTTGAGTTGGTCGTAGCGTGTTTGAGCCCACTCTGATTCTTCTAGGCCCGATTTCGCTAGTATCTTCTGGGAAGGGACCTCTACCTCAAACTGGAGTACCGCTTCCATCCCATAAACCAAGGAGTACGGCGTTGCCCCAGTAGAAGTTCGTACCGAGGTTCGATATCCATGCAGCGCAAAAGGCAACATCTCATGCCAATCTTTGTATGACACTGTCATCTTCTGAATAATTTTCTTAATATTTTTATTTGCAGCCTCCACAACCCCGTTCATCTTCGGCTGGTAGGGGGTGGAGTTATGATGCTAGATTTTGAAATCTTCGCACATTTCATGCATCATTTTGTTATTCAGATTGGTGCCATTGTCAGTAATGATTTTCCTAGGGAGTCCGTATCGACAAATCAGTTCCCTCTTTATGAATTTCACCACCACACTCCTCTAGAAATTGGTATAGGAAGCTGGTTCGACCCATTTGGTGAAATAATCTATCGCCACGAGAATGAAGCGATGACCGTTCGAAGCCTTGGGTTCGATGGCCCCTATGACATCTATCCCCCACATGGAAAAAGGCCAAGGGGCGGACATGACATTCAGAGGATGTGGCGGAACATTGACATTGTCTGCAAACGCTTGACATTTATGGCATTTCCTTACATGGGTGCAGCAATCGCTTTCCATAGTGAGCCAGTAATAACCTGCTCTAAGGATCTTCCTGGCCATAGCATGCCCATTGGCATGTGTCCCAAATGAACCCTCATGGACTTCCTCAATCATGTAGTTTGCCTCTTTGGCATCTACGCATCGTAAGAGGGTCATGTCATGGTTTCGTTTGTACAGGATGGTACCACTCACAAAGAAACCAGTAGCCAATCTCCTTAACGTTCTTTTGTCATTGTCGGAAATCCCTGGTGGATATTCTTTGTTCTCGACATACTGTTTGATGTCGAAGTACCATGGTTTCCCATCTCGCTCTTCCTCTATCGCACAACAATGTGCCGGCTTACCACGAGATCTGAATTCAATGTATGGTAGATCCCCGTGTGGGGCAAGTTGAAACATGGATGCCAAGGTGGCCAATGCATCGGCCATTTGGTTCTCTTCTCGAGGTATGTGGTGGAAAGAAATTCCGTCAAAGAATTCGGCTAATTCAAGATATAAGTTCAATAGAGTATCAATTTTTGATCCCTAGTTTCCCATTCTCCTCCCAACTGACGTATTACCAAAGCCGAGTCTCCATACACTTTGAGTAGCTTTACGGCAAAATCAATGGCAGCTTGAATCCCAAGGGCACACACTTCATATTCGGCCATATTGTTGGTACAATCGAAACCCAGCCTGGCCGTGAAAGGGATACATTGATCATCTGGGGATACAAGGACTGCCCCTACTCCATGGCCCAAAGCATTAGATGCCCCATCGAAGCAGACAATCCATTTGTCTATGTCCTCATGCGTCCGCTTCTCTTGGAACAGGGCCATGATGTCTTCATCAGGGAACATATTGTTTGATGTCGAAGTGCCACAATTTCCCATCTCGCTCTTCCTCAATCGCACAACAATGTGTCGGATTGCCCCAAGATCTGAATTCAATGTACGGCAGATCCCAGTGCCGGGCAAGTTGAAACATGGATGCCAGGGTGGCCAATGCATCGGCCATTTGGTTCTCTTCCCGAGGTATGTGGTGGAAAGAAATGCCGTCAAAGAATTTGGCTAACTTCAAGATGTGAGTTTGATAGAGTATCAACTTCGGATCCCTAGTTTCCCATTCTCCTCTCAACTGGCGTATTACCAAAGCTGAGTCTCCATACACTTTGAGTAGCTTTACATCAAAATCAATGGCCGCTTGAATCCCAAAGGCGCACGCTTCATATTCGGCCATATTTTTGGTACAATCGAAACCTAGCCTGGCCGTGAAAGGAATACACTGATCATCCGGGGATACAAGGACTGCCCCTACTGCATGGCCCAAAGCATTAGATGCCCCATCGAAGAAGACAATCCATTTGTCTATGTCCTCATGCGTCCGCTTCTCTTTGAACAGGGCCATGATGTCTTCATCCGGGAACTCAGGGTGCATCGACCGATAATCCTGGAGGGGTTGCTGGGCCAAATAATCTGCCAAGGCGCTTCCCTTTACCGCCTTTTGGGTGACATTCACAATATCGAATTCAGATAGTAGTACCTGCCACCTAGCGATTCGTCTCGTGAGGGCCGGTTTCTCAAAGATGTACTTCACGGGATCCATTTTGGAAATAAGCCATGTGGTATGATTGAGCATGTACTGCCTAAGACGATGTGGTGCCCATACCAGGGAGCAACACGTCCTTTCCAGCATTGTGTAATTCATCTCACATGCAGTAAACTTCTTGCTTAGATAGTAAATGGCTTGTTCCTTTTTCCCAGAGTCATTGTGCTGACCCAACACGCACCCAATAGACTCGTCTAACACGGTCATGTACAGGAAAAGAGGTCTTCCTGTTACCGGGGGGTTTGCGAGGCTCTATTTGATCTTCTCGAAGGTCTCTTGGCAGTCGCTGTTCCACAGGACCGCCTGGTTCTTACGTAATAACTTGAAGATGGGCTCACATGTAGGGGTGAGTTGTGAGATAAATCTCGCGATGTAATTCAACCTGCCCAAGAAACCTCGAACCTGCTTCTCCGTGCGCAGCTCTGGCATTTCAAGAATGGCCTTCACTTTCTCGGGATCTATCTCTATCCCTTTCTGGCTCACAATAAATCCTAGCAACTTCCCCGATTTTACCCCAAAGGTGCACTTGGTTGGGTTTAGCTTCAATTGGTATTTCCGCAGCCTTCCAAACAGCTTACGCAGATTGACGAGGTGTTCGCCCTCAGTCCGAGATTTGGCAATCATGTCATCTACATAGACCTCTATCTCTTTATGCATCTTGTCATGGAACAATGATACCATGGCTCGTTGATAGGTTGCCCCAGCATTTTTCAGCCCGAAGGCCATCACTTTGTAGCAGAATGTCCCCCATAGGGTGACCAAAGTAGTTTTCTCCACATCTTTGGGTGCCATCTTTATCTGATTATACCCTGAGAAACCATCCATAAAAGAGAAAAGGGCGAACTTGGCTGTATTATCTACCAATATATCAATGTGTGGCAGGGGAAAATTGTCTTTAGGACTGGCTCGGTTTAAGTCCCGATAGTCTACGCACATTCGCACTTTGCCATCCTTTTTTGGGACCGGGACAATGTTGGCCACCCACTCCGGGTATCGAGCTACAGCTAAGAAACCCGCATCTAACTATTTTCTCACTTCTTCTTTGATTTTTAAAGACATTTTGGGTCTCATCCTTTGTAGCTTTTGCTTAACCGGGGAAGACCCAGGATTCAATGGCAACTTATGCTGCACAATGTCGGAGTCCAGACCAGGCATGTCTTGGTTGGACCACGCAAAGACGTCTTGATATTCTTCAAGAAGGATTATCAAGCCTTGGCGGATAGGTGCGGTCATACCAGTTCCTACTTTTACTTCTTTCTTTCCCTCTCCGGTCCCTAAGTTTACCAGTTCGGTTTCCTCTTGGTGAGGCTTCATTTCGCGTTCTTCCTGAGTGATCAACCTCTCCAACTCTGGTGAAAGGACGTCCTCTTCCTCTTCTTCGTTTATCGTTTGGCTTACATCTCGGTCAAAATCGATTGTCAAACCCTCGTTGTTAGGATCCTCAAAGACTCGACCCTCATATCTATACCAATCAAGACAAAAGAAACAAAAACATGCAAAATGATATGAGAAAAGGCGGAACTGCAAGAACAGATGAAACAAGATCTCTTTTTTTATTTAATAAGGTAGGTTTCACAAAACAAAAGAGAAAGGAATCTATAGCCTCTAATTACATTGAATCAGCGGTATAGACCTCTGACTGGCTTATCACGCGCCAGTTCCCCACTTGGGAATCAGGATGGCATGGTCGCACGAAATTTGGCGGGTCTTGAGGGAACTCCTCTCCTATTGCTGCCACCTCTTCCTCGAACATTATTCCGGCACTGGTGAAACACTGGCTAACATGGCCGGGCCATGCCCTATCCGCCTGGAATCTTGACGACGCATTCCTCCTACCTGGCATCCCGGGTTCATACCCCAACCCATATTTGTACAGGTTTCCCCTAATATCGACCACGTCGGCATTCCCGAGGCCGTCCTTGCCCAGACCCATTCCGGGCTCATATCCGTGCTTAAGCATCACCCGTGCCACCATTATAGCCGCATTAGAGAGAGAAGGTAGCAGCGGGCTCGTTTCCACAGAGGCACAACTCACCACCTCGAAGGATTGGAAAGCTGTTTCCAAAGATTCTTCTGTTGCTTCTACATATGGTGCAGAGGAGGGGCAGCTCACCAACATATCCTCTTCGCTTGACACTATCACCAAAAGTCCACCAACCGCGAACTTCAATTTCTGGTGAAGCATCGAAGGGACCACTCCCAGCGCATGAATCCAAGGTCTTCCCAAGAGGCAGCTGTAGGCGGGATTTATGTCCATCACTTGAAAAACCACATTGCAACTGTGGGGGCCTATCTGAATGGGGATGTCGATTTCCCCCATCACTTCCCGCCGACTACTGTCAAAGGCTCGTACCACCATCGAACTTGGTTTTAGACGTGATGCACTAAAAGGAAGCTTCTCCAAGGTGGTCTTTGGTATCACATTTAAACTTGAACCACTGTCGATGAGTACCTTAGCGACGACATGGTCCATACATCTGACTGACACATGTAGAGCCTTGTTGTGCCCTCTCCCCTCAATGGTAATCTCTTCTTCCGCAAATGCGATATAATTATTGGTGGTTATATGATTAACAATGCCTTCAAAACCCTCAACTGAGATGTCGTGTGCTACATGGGCTTCGTTGAGGACTTTTATCAACAATGCACGATGAGGCTCGGAGTTTATGAGCAATTCGAGCAAAGAGATTCTTGCCGGAGTTTTATTCAATTGCTCAACTACCTTAAATTCGCTTTGTTGGATGAGACGAAGGAACTCATGAGCCTCTTCCAAAGTCACCGTCTTTCCTAGAAGACCTTCTTTCTTTTCAACTCCTTTTACCACTGGAGGATCCATTTCTTTTGAGGGGGTGGCTACGTCTGTGGGCTCTCGGACCATGGGCGCTTTCCCCTTGGAGGGCAATTCCGTCGAGTGAGGGGGAGCGAACACCCGGCCACTGCGGGTTACGCCACTGAGGCCGGTGATGTTGGTCACCTTGGCTGACAAGGAGTCAACTTCGGTTGAAACTCTTTCTCTAAAAGCGGGAGGGGTATACTTCCACAGAACGGCCTTATTGCTTTGATATGCAAACGGCGTCGGCTTGGGCGCTGTCCGGGGGTACATGGGCGTGGAGCCGGTCCCTTTCCTAGTGAAACATATTACTAGGGCTTTAGGGGTTGGGGGAACCTTCTTTTCTTCCGACTGCATGCAAATCTGTGGTTCTTCCCTCCCTCCTTTGGATACTTCGAGCTGCCCCCAGTCCATGAGCAGCTGAAGCAATTCTTCCACCGTGGGACAGGTTTCCATGTCGTGTGATTCCTCGAGATGAAATAAACATTCATCCCTTTCGTTTCCTCCACGAGAGACCATGCATGCCGCTTGCAGCGACTGGTAGATGAACCGTCTCGATGTAGCCACATCTTCTATTCTCTTTGCCCCTGACGGCCCATCCTCTTCGATGGCGTTTACGCTAGCCCCTCCATGACTAGCCAGTGGATTGGTTTTAACATTGGGACCCTCCTCTTGGAATGATAGCTAGCCGGCATTTATTAGGTGTTGCACCTTATATTTTAACGGCAAGCAGGAGTCAATGTTGTGTCCGGGAGCTCCACTATGGTATGCACACTTGGCATCCGAGTTGTACCACTTGGATTATGGTGGCTGGAAGACCTTCCCGGGTATGGCCACCACCAAATGATTTTCCAATAATGAAGGCCATAACTCGGAGTATGCCATGGGAATAGGAGAGAAATCATCTCTCAGGGGGGTGCGCCGTGCATTATTATAGCTCGCGCCAGGAGTTGTTTTATTGGTTGGTCGGGGAGTGGCTGGAGCTGTGTGTTGGGCAGGCATTTTCTCCGTTGCGGGAGGTCCTTTCACTTGAGTTGGGGGGGAACTCCCGGCTCGGATTGAAAAGTTCGGGGGGTTGTACTGGTATGAGTTTTGGACAGTTTGGGGCGCTTTCATCCATGTTGGGGCGGTGGTGACCGTGTGGGTATCTCCTTCCTTTTTCCTCGTGCCCACCACTGGGGTTCTTCTGTTGTTGTTGGGGGCAACGTTGGAGGCATATTCAAACTTGCCTTTTCTCAGTCCGGACTCGATTCTTTCTCCAGCGAAGATGAGGTCCGCAAAGTTAGATGGCATGTATCCTATCAGCTTCTCATAATAGAACGTAGGCAACGTATCTACCATAATTGTGATCATCACCCTCTTAGTCATGGGCGGGACGACTTGGGCTACGAGGTCTCTCCACCTTTGGGCGTATTCTTTAATGGACTCATGTTCTCGCTTGGTCATGCTCTGAAGCTGGTTCTGATCAGGAGCCATATCCGTGTTGTATTGGTACTGCCTAATGAAGGCAGTTGCCAAGTCTTTCCATGACCGGACCTGAGAAGCTTCCAGATTGGTATACCATGCCACTGCTGCTCCGGCTAAGCTGTCTTGAAAGAAATGCATCAACAACTTTTCGTCCGTAGAATATGCCCCCATTGTCATACCCTAATTTCGTCCGGGGACCTTTGCTCGATGACGTGCGACCATTCTTTGGTCCTCGTGAGGTGCTTGGCACCCATCATTAGGAAATTTGTGAAATTCCAGGACATGCCGAAAAACCAAAAAAATATTGATGCACAATCCGTAAGTTTCCGTGACACACCGGAAATCAAATGGAAGCATCGTTGCATAATTAAGTGAGGTTCCGTAACATTCCGTAAGTCAAAAAGGGGATGATTATGTAATCCGCAAGGTTCCGTAACATTACGGAAAGAAAACAAGTATCGTTACGAAATTCGTAAGTTTCCGTAACTTTACGAAAAAAGAATCACCAAAAAACAGCAGAGGGGGGTGTACTTAGTAAAAATGGGGGTGCAAATAGCACCCAGGCCCACTTGGGCCCTCCAGAAGCTTCCTCCAGAAGGCGGTTGCTTCTGGAGGAAGCAACCCTGCTCGCCTGGGCGAGCTGAGCTCGCCTGGGCGAGCTGGGCGGCAACCACCTCCCCTATTTTGCTATAAATAGGGGAGGAAATGAAGAAGGAAGGGGTCCGGCCCCTTTGGCACTTCTCTCTCTTTCGAATTTGCTTGGAAAAATTGTTTCCGTGAAGAAAATCTAAGCCGAGGCGCTTCCGAAACGTTTCCGTAACGTTTTCCGTGAGGAATCTCGCAAAGGTTTCAACCGTTCTTCGACGTTCTTCATTCGTTTTTCATCGTTCTTCGATCTTCAACGGGTAAGTACCTCGAACCAAGCTTTTCGATTCATTCTATGTACCCGTAGTGGTCCACATTGTGTTTCGTGCATTTTTATTCTCGTTTTGTTTACTTTTTATACCCCCTGTTGACATGCTTAAGCCATTTCGCTTAAGTCATTTCTCGCTTAACTTAAAAATAAAATAAATTTCCACCGAACATTTGAATTGTATTATCCGTTAACTTCGGTTAAAATCAATTCCGACCGTTCGGTCGTGCCGTAACCACGTTGGAAATCAAAAAGAGGTAAAAAATAATATAATAATCAAAAAATATCTTTTTTTAGTAAAATAAAGCGGAAAATCAATCGGACGTTTTCTCTTTGGGATTTCTCATTCTTAATCGAATTGATTAATAACTAAGGTGAAACTAAGGCTAAAATCAACTCGCCTAGTCAAGCTCGTCCACAAAAATAGGCTTTTGAAGTTTGTCATTTCAATTTCTCACTAAGTAAAATGGATCATTTTTAAGGTCCAACGCCTTAAAATGATCACCACTTAAGTAAAAAAGACATCACTTGATAAAGCAAGAACTACGTAGGTCTGAGTTCCTCATTGAGGATACGTAGGAGCAAAAGCCCCGCTTTTGTCGACCACCCCAAGAGATCGTTAATGGTCCAATGCCTTAACGTTTCTCTCCTTTCAAAAACAAGAGGTCGTTAATGGTCCAACGCCTTAACGTTTCTCTCCTTTCAAAATCAAAAGACCGTTTAATGGTCCAACACCTTAAATGACCTTTTGTTCAATAAAAACATATTTTACAAAAAAGACAAAAATAACTTAACCAAACACTTTGTTCCGAAAGAACTACGTAGGTCTGATTTTCTCATCCCAATTGAGGAATACGTAGGAACAAAGGGAAACACCCTTGTCGACCACAAAAAGAGAAAAAATATAAAAAGGGTATAAAGGATATAAGGACATAAAAGGGAACGTAAAAATCAAAGTCATATTTGCACATTCGATTAAAGGCTGCCGTCCCTTGGGACGGACGTGTGGGGTGCTAATACCTTCCCCGTGCGTAAATACAACTCCCGAACCTTTCAACTTAAAAGTTCGTAGATCGCGTCTTTTCCGGTTTTTCCGACGTTTTCCTCGAATAAACGTTGGTGGCGACTCCGCGTGTATCCCTTTCGTGGAACACGCATCCCGCGAGTCACGCGTCGCCCTCCCGCCGAAGGGTAGGTTGCGACAGTTGGCGACTCCACTGGGGACTGTTTTTAGAGAGTTAGGCCATTTAATTTTGTGCAATGTTTTACCGTGACTTACCCCTTTGTTGGTTTCCTTTCATTATGTTCTTGTGTATATAAACTCTTTGTTGCTTTTAGTGCGTTTTAAATGTATGCATGAAGTAAATATTTATTCATTTGATGCACACAAACACCAACACTATTTGCACACACTGTGAGTGAAAAAGGGCCCTGTACCCGGGTTCATGGGAGCATAAGGAGTGGAGGTGAATCTGTGATCATGCTAGGTCTCCGACTTGCTTGATTACAGTGAACCCTCATCTAGAGCTTTTCTCTTTGAAAACCTATTGTTGCTAGTAGTCCCTACTGCTACAATATGTTCTTCAAAGGGGATGATACCTCTAGAAACCATCAAGAGAGATATAACTACCTTGGGGATTATTACTAAAAGCCTAGTTAGTTCTCTCCCTTATAGGTCCCTTAAATAGGGGCACGAAGCAAACACGTTGCGTGCCATTTTTCACACTGCCATGCATGAGTATCATATACCCTTTTGCTTATGTTCGGTAAATATTGTCATACTGTGCACATTCCCGCATTGTGTCTTTTGCATAGGCATTGCATATGGGTTCTGTCTTGATCCCTACTGTAAACAAACCAACGGAGGGTCCGTGTCACCTTCTTAAATACATACGTTGGGCACTTTGCTACCCCAAGACGTTGTATCTAAGAAGGAGACAATTCCCCGGACCCCCGCATTCCTAGATTGCATCTGTGTCATATGCATTCCATCATGCATTCATCCATCCCACCCATGAGATATCGGAGTTTTGATTTGCACCAGCTTTTGTCTCACTTTAGTAAGCATGGGAACAAATCAAACCGGCAAGAGGTTCTACCAAGTCAAGGTCAAAAGCCTAGATACCACCAGCATCAAGGAATTAGGGCGGTTGATGGAACCCCTCCAAATGCAAGCCTTCCGCAAGACTTACGGAAAGATCTTAGAGTTGACCATAGCAGAGGTGTCCATAGAAGCCATTGCATCACTTACCCAATACTACGACCAGCCTTTGAGATGCTTCACATTCGCAGACTTCCAATTAGTACCAACCATTGAAGAATTTGAGGAAATTCTAGGATGTCCTCTCGGGGGAAGAAAGCCATATCTTCCCTCCGGGTGTCTCCCCTCTTTGAGCAGAGTTGCAACTGTGGTCAAGGATTCAGCAAGAGGTTTGGACCGCATAAAACAAACTCGGAACGGCATAGCGGGCCTACCACAGAAGTACCTAGAAGACAAGGCGAGGGGTATGGCCAATCAAGGAGACTGGGTCCCGTTTATGGATGTGTTAGCTTTGCTAATTTTTGGGGTCGTCCTCTTTCCAAACGTGGATGGTTTGGTAGACCTAGTAGCAATCGACGCTTTCCTTGCCTACCACCATAGCAAGGAAAGTCCGGTGGTAGCTGTCTTGGCAGATCTATTTGACACATTTGACCGAAGGTGCGAAAAGAGTAGCGCACGGATCATCTGTTGCTTACCCGCCCTCTGTGTTTGGTTGGTTTCACACTTGTTCCAACAAGACACAAGACATCCATGTCCGCTCTTGAGCCATCGCTCGTGTACTGAAAAGAGGAGAATAGATTGGGACCAGCTCTTGGCCGGGATAGGAGGTAGAACAATCAGTTGGTTCCCCCGATGGAAGGAAGGAAAAGAAGGAGTCCTTTTCTCATGTGGAAGATACCCAAACATTCCGTTGGTAGGAACGAGGGGTTGTATTAACTACAATCCCGCGCTCGCTATAAGACAACTAGGGTACCCCATGAGGGGAGCACCGACGGAAGAAAGCATGTCTCCTTTCCTTGTGAGGGATTTCGGCGCACAAAATTCCAAGACTATACAAAGAATCCATAAGGCATGGGAAACCCCGTTAAGGAAAGATCAAGAGCTTAGAGGCATTCGTAATGGCATCATTGGTGGGTACCACGAATGGCTGAAAGTTCATATACGAGGTTTAGATTGGCTCGCCAAGTTAAAAGTCGTCAGCGAAGAGAATTTTGAAGCACCGGAAGAAGACAAAGAAGTCCAAGCTCTCAAAAGTGAGTTAGGAAAGGCAAAACTTGCCAAGGAGAAGTTCAAGTTGGCCGCTACACACGTTCGGAAGGAGTGTGCCGGGTTACGGGAAGAGAATGCAATTACCGCAAGAGCCCTTGAACAAGAGACCAAGAGGGCTCGCAAGGAAGAGTATGGCCGGAACAAATTTCGCGGAGCTCTATGGGGTAGCAATAGTGAACTCAAGTTGCGAAGGGAAGAAAGGGACCAGTCGCGAGCACATGGCATGGTTTTGAAAGAGGAGTTAGTTGCCTGTTCAAGGTCCAAAAGAAGCTTGTCTCAGCGTTTATGCGAGACGGAGACCAACATGCTAGCTATCATCGCCAAGTACCAAGAAGAGTTAGGTCTAGCCGCGGCCCACGAGCATAGGATTGCGGACGAATATGCCCAAGTATACGCGGAAAAAGAGGCTAGAGGAAGGGTGATCGACTCTTTACACCAAGAGGCAACCATGTGGATGGATCGGTTTGCTCTTACCTTGAACGGGAGTCAAGAACTTCCCCGATTGTTAGCCAAGGCCAAGGCGATGGCAGACACCTACTCCGCCCCCGAAGAGATTCATGGGCTTCTCGGCTATTGTCAGCATATGATAGACTTAATGGCCCACATAATTAGAAATCGTTAGGAAACTTGTATGGTCTCTCATACCTTGACTAGATACGACTTCCTTTTTGAAATAAAATGAGTTGGTCCCATGTTTCTACTCCAAAAAGCTTGTGCAAATCAAGTCACTCCCGCATTTTATCTCTAGCATGCATTGTATGTTGGTCTCGTCCTTTGTCACGGGAAGCCGGAAGGTCCATATCACCTTCTTAATTGTACACATGGGGCACTGCGCCCCCAAATGCGCAAGTAAGAAGAGATAATTTTCCGGGCTCTCGTGTCCGTAAAATGCATTCATATCATGCATCGCATAAGCATCTCTTCATAACATCATAATGGACATATCCTGCATTTGTCCGTTATCATATTCCGGCCTCACATTTTGCATGAGTCATGGCATCATCATGCATATGCGTTCAACAAACTTTTTGATCTGCAAAATTGCATACCATTTGTTTTCATGTTTGCTCATCCTTGCGTTTTCCTCTACAAAACAAAAACAAAAAAGGGGGAAGCGTGAAACTTCACACTACATTCTTAGTTTCATGTGTTAGGAGCCAACCATGTTGGGATCATAAACCCGTTTCACTTAAAAACAAAATAATTGAACATGGTACCTAATGCATGGTTAACTAGGAAATGGTGTTTCTTCGGGTATCTCAATTTCATAATTACATTTTCCGTGCATAAGCTTAAAGTATGCCCGAGTCATTCATCCCTATGAGATGTTGTTGAAGTGTTGGCGATCAGAATTGCCATTCCTTGGATTATAGGGTTGAACCAAGCTCATGCTTTTACAAAAAGGTTCATCAAGTCAAATTGAAATATGGAAGTAACCGTCTTGCAAAATTGGGGCAAAAGATGAATCGAGTCACATCACTGCTTCGTCTACTGCCAAACATATTTAGGATTATTGATGTCCTTGTTACTTCCAGTTTCACCTTGACAAAGATGTCATGGACCATGTTGAAAATCTAAATTGATTCAACCCCATATCTTGCGTAAAAATTCGCAATACTTCAATTGTACATCATTCGCATGCATCCATGCTTTTCATTGGTTGCATTGCTCGTTGCATTCTTTCCTTGAAAAAATAAAATAAGATGAACTTAATCATTGTTATAAAAAAAGAAAGGGACACGCTTTACGACGCCCTTACCGAACTCGTGCTAGAGCTAGAGTAATGGGTGAAGTAGAGGAGATACAAGAGAAGATGAAGGCCGACATGGAGGCCATTAAAGAGAAAATGGCCACAATGATGGAGGCCATGATGAGCATGAAGAAGATAATGGAAGCCAATGCGGTTATAGTTGCCGCTACTAGCGCTGTCGCTAAGGTGAACCCGATGCTCCCATCTGGCCTCAAGCAAATGAATCATCCAACCTCAAATATGGTAGGCAAAGATTTGGGAAGTACGGATGACCCCATGATGTGCAAATTCAAAACGAGCACGCCTTCCCATCATATGGCTTGCCTCCCAACTATACACCACCCAATGTGGTATACGCTCTCAATGAAAATCTCAATAACTCCACTCCGATACTCATTGAGAACAAATAACCTCATCAGGCACATATCTCTCAAACCATGGGGGAGACACATGAAATTCCCCACCACAATCTAGCTGACTTCGAGCCTTGGCTCGGATATGCCACTGAAGGGCAAGCAGTTGGTGGTATACCCTTTGAAAACACTTTGGAGGGCCCTTAGTTTCGCCCACAACCACAACCATTGCATTTTGCGGTGGGAAGAGCCCCTCCTGCTATGGCCGAAAAGGGAAAGGCGGATCATCTAGAGGAAAGGCTCAGGGCCATTGAAGGAGGTGAAGATTATGCCTTTGCTAACCTAGAAGAGTTGTTCCTAATACCCAAATATGGTCATTCCCAAGTTCAAGGTGCCGGACTTTGGCAAGTACAAGGGGACTACTTGTCTCAAGAACCATCTAAAGATGTATTGTCAGAAGATGGGGGAATACGCAAAAGATGAGGAATTGCTGATACATTCCTTCCAAAGAAAGTCTTACTAGGGTAGCTGTTACCTGGTACACTAACTTGGAACCTTCCCGAGTCCATTCTTGCAAGGACCTAATGGTTGCCTTTGTTAGGCAGTATCAGTACAATTTTGATATGGTTCCGGATAGGATGCAACTACAGAACATGTGCAAAAAGGGGGACGGATCATTCAAAGAACACGCCCAAAAGGTGGAGGGATCTGGCGGCCCAGGTGGTACCCCCAATAATGGAAAGGGAGACGATAATCGTGATGGTAGACACATTATCAGTACTCTACTATGAAAAGATGGTGGGCTGCGCACCCTCAAAGCTTTGCAAATTTGGTCTTCGCCAGTGAAAGGATCAATGTGGGTCCGAAAAGAGGCAAATTTGATCATCCTACTAGGACGATTGAGAAAACTGGGGCAAATAAAGAGGGTGAGGATGAGGGAGAAACCCATGCTGTGACTGCCATTCCTGTACGGCCAAGTTTCCCACCAACCCAACAATATCTTTACTCAGCCAATAACAAACTTTCTCCTTACCCACCACCCAGTTATCCACAAAGGCCATCCCTAAATCTACCACAAAGTCTGTCTACCGCACTTCCAATGACGAACACCACCTTTAGCACAAACCAAAAACACCAACCAAGAAGTGAATTTTGCAGCGAGAAAGCCTTAGAATTCACCCCAATTCCAGTGTCCTATGCTGACTTGCTCCCATATCTACTTGATAACGCAATGGTAGCCATAACCCCTGCTAGGTTCCCTCAAACCCCCATTTTTCTGAGGATATGACTCGAACGCAACATGTGCATATCGTGGGGGAGCCCTGGGGCATTCCATTGAGCACTGTATGACCCTCAGGCGTAAGGTGCAAGGTCTAATTGATGCGGGCTGGCTGAAATTTGAGGAGAATTGCGTGTAAATCCTGACATTGACAAGAAATGCCACACATGGGGCAATTTTGAAAGCTGTTGTTAGGTGTCCCTAATGACTCATCAGGGTTTCCAAGTTTATGCCATTATTGTAAACCACAGCTACAATGTTAAATGAAATGGATAAAGTTGATATCTTTGTCCCTCATCCTCTCACAAACGCATGTTTGCTTATTTAACTTTCACCGGAATGTGGGTGTAAGCCATTGGTCTGTTTGCTCAAGCAACCTGCGCTCCTAAGTGTTGACTTCCAAGACCGTTCAATCAGAGATTACTCATCTTGCACGTTGGTGGGGGTGCCGTAAAACAACGAGCAAAGTTCAAAACAAATAAGTTTCAAAATAAAAAATAAAAAGGCATTTGATTGACTGAGTTTTCAAGTAAAAATATAGACATTCATGTGACCTCATTTTGTCTTTTTAGAGAGAAGTGAGTTATCAAGAATAGGATGTTGGGCAAATGGCCTCAGTTACCTTAAGAAAAAGGGGGGTTTAATTAAGATGCAAAGACTATTCCCCAATTGAACTATCAATCTCTCTTTTCGAATTAACAATGCACACAGGGATAACCCTTCCCTTGTGTTCAGGAATCCTCTACAACAAGAGACCCACGGTCTCTTAATCCCTTTTCAGAAATAAGAAGAAGAGAAGAAGAGGTCTCTCATAAAAGAGGTAGATTGTAAAATGAAGATCAATCAAAAATTCCTTATTGAATAAGCAAGTGGTTGACCAAGGAATCTTTTTGAGAGGATAAGACATTTCAGTTCAGAAAAACTCTTGATCTTTCGAGAGAGTAAAACTGTTTGGGCAATGAAAACTCTCTTTAAAACATTTGAATGGCCATTCATAAAACATTTGAATAGATATGTCTCTTGGAAATTATTTTCTGAAAATCCCCTCTGGTAATCAATTACAAGACTTATGTAATCGATTACAGGTTTTAAAAATTTGAATTAAAACATTTTCAACTAATGGTAATCGATTACCAGAGAGCAAATCTCAATTTGAAATGATAGAATTCTTTGGTCAAACCTTTTGTTTGTTTCAATTTGGAAACTTCTTCCTAAAGATTCTAAGAGATCAAACTTGATAATATATCTTGACTTTCTTGGATTCTTGTCTTGAATAAAACTTAGAAGCATTTGATCCTTTAGCATCATCAAGACATCAAAACATCTTGCTTCTACATAGGAGTCATTTGACTTAATCCATCAACTGAAAGATCCTTCAACTATTTCTCGTCCTTGGGAAATTCTTTTTGCAAGAATCAACTGCTTCTTTCATTCTTCCTCACTACGAGGTCGTGAAAACAAGACAACACTTGGTACCTCTAAGCCCTACACTGGGGCAACGAAAGGCACCATGCAAAAACCTCAAGCGAACATAGGGGCCGATCAAAAGTTCACACCCGTCGATGTTTTTAAACAAAGAAAAAAAAAAAAAAAAAAGAAAGGGAGACAAGCCCTGGAATTTCAATAGATTGATTAATTATCAAACGACTCCATTCCCGTCACTCCAAAATGGTCAAGTGACTAAATCAAACAGAACATACACTCTGAGGGAGTTCCCGGAGAGATTTGCAAAAAGATAGGATGAGGTTGCATGAATTATCACCTCTTTCAAAAGGACAGTCAATCTGTGTTTTCCAAAAAAATCAAATCAAAATCAAAATCACAAAATAGGGAAAGAATGCCATGAACATTGTACAACTTTCCATTACATTGCATTGTTTCATATAAAGTCCGCATTTACCCAAATTTCACAACAAAGGTTGCATGCATCTGCATCCCTCAAAATCATGTTAACTACATAGATTCCCTACATCTAAATGTCCAAATCTTTTGAATTTGGGATGACCGGCTCTCTCGATGAGTCGATCTCTTGCTTTCTCATAAGGATGGACCCTCGGGTACTAGTACCCTGGTCTTCAGAGGACTACACGTCCTCGCCTTGAGAGGACTACATGTCCTCACCATCAGAGGGCTGCACGCCCTCACCTCCAGAGGACTACACGTCCTCGCCTTGAGAGGACTACACGTCCTCGCCGTCAGAGGACTACACGTCCTCGCCTTGAGAGGACTACACGTCCTCACCACCAGAGGGCTGCACGCCCTCACCTCCAGAGGACTATAAGTCCTCGCCTTGAGAGGGCTACACGCCCTCACCTTGGGTACTAGTTACCCTCACCGTTGAGAGGACTACACGTCCTCGCTTTTAGAGGACTACACATCCTCGCCAACAGAGGGCTGCACGCCCTCACCTTCAGAGGACCACATGTCCTCGCCTTGAGAGGGCTACACGCCCTCACCTTGGGTACTAGTTACCCTCACCGTTGAGAGGACTACACGTCCTCACCATCAGAGGGCTGCACGCCCTCACCTCCAGAGGACTACATGTCCTCGCCTTGAGAGGGCTACACGCCCTCACCTTGGGTACTAGTTACCCTCACCGTTGAGAGGACTACACGTCCTCACCATCAGAGGGCTGCACGCCCTTACCTCCAGAGGACTACATGTCCTCGCCTTGAGAGGGCTACACGCCCTCACCTTGGGTACTAGTTACCCTCACCGTTGAGAGGACTACACGTCCTCGTCTTGAGAGGACTACACGTCCTCACCATCAGAGGGCTGCACGCCCTTACCTCCAGAGGACTACATGTCCTCGCCTTGAGAGGGCTACACGCCCTCACCTTGGGTACTAGTTACCCTCACCGTCAGAGGACTACACGTCCTCGCCTTGAGAGGACTAGACATCCTCGCCTTGAGAGGACTACACGTCCTCACCACCAGAGGGCTGCACGCCCTCACCTCCAGAGGACTATAAGTCCTCGCCTTGAGAGGGCTACACGCCCTCACCTTGGGTACTAGTTACCTTCACCTTCAGAGGACTACACGTCCTCGCCTTCAAAGGGTCATGTACCTTCAACTTCAGAGGACTACACGTCCTCGCCGTCAAAGGGTCATATGCCTTCACCTTTGTAGGGCTACATGCCCTCACCTTCAGAGGACTACACGTCCTCACCTTTAGAGGACTACACGTCCTCGCCATCAGAGGACTACATGTTCCCCATTTTCAAAGGGGGGCATGCCCTCACCTTCAGAGGATTGCACGTCCTTGCCATCATAGGACTACACTCCCTCGCCTTCGAAAGGCGACACGTCCTGAACTTCAGAGGGCTACACGCCCTCGCCTTTAGAGGACTACGCGTCCTCACTTTCAGTGGGCTCCATATCCACACCTTAAGATAATTTAAGGTCTTCTGTCCTTAAATGTTTAACCGAGACTTGCACTCCCGGTTAAGGGACCAGTAGTTTCCTTTTAACGGTTCCTGGGCCAGCCCCTGATATTGGAGGAGGGCCAACTGTGTGAGCACAACCAGAGAGGGAGGCTATCACACAGTTACTATGCATACCGGGGCAAGATTTCACCCGTGCCGCTGCAAAGAGACGAGTGCGGATCATGCGCACCAACATGACCACTCTTACACAGATATAGATGACATTGCTACTTAGCAACATTCTGCCCAGCGACTGCAACGCCAATCTCCCCCTGCAAAAGTATCAGTTGGTCTGTGTCGTCCCGACATGGGTAAGTATGCACATAGTTCAACTGATTTCTGATACCATCTATTGTTTGCAGGGATCGCATCCACAAGACACCCAGTGGACCCGGAAAAGTCCAACAGGGCCCTGGGGTTTCCAGCTCTGGTTACGGGCCTCTATCAGTCCTACAGGGTGCCCGTACCCCCCCGGCAAGGTTATGTCATCATAAGTAAGTATGCACATCGCTCAACTGATTTCTGATTTCATCAATTGTTTGCAGGGATCGCACCTGCAAGACACCCAGTGGACCCGAAGAAGTCCAACAGGGTCTTGGAGTTGTCAAGCTCTAATTACGGGTCTCTGTCAGTTCTACGGAGTACCTGTCACCTCCAGCAAGGGCATCAGGCCCCCTACTAATCGAGCTTTCATCAAGAAGTACTGCGCCCCCCAGGCAGGCGCAGGGCGAAACACCACAGCAGCATTGGGATGGCCGGTAGCGGGCAATAGATACACCGCCACCACCTCTAGAGTTCACCTCAGCTCATCCGTAAAAAGGTTAGAACGTTGCCTACGACACATGGCCGACCAGCAGGCGACCAAGTCCAAAGCCAAAGGTAAGCAAAGTACTAGGTCCGTGACCTACAAGCCATCATGCGTCCAGCTAAAGACGTTAAAGAAGCGCTACTAGGAGGCAACCTAGTACCTTTTGAATCTATGCTTGTTATTTGATCACTTTTTATAGTAGGACGCACCTAGTTGCTCATGATCCTGGGGATTTAAATAAAACGAGCACAAGCTCGGAAGGTAGTCATACCTCACAAAATATATATATGTATGGTAGAAAGATACCTTAGATATGCATGTATGTAAACAAAAACACACTTCACAAAATATATATATGTATGTTTAGGTAGCAAGATACCTTAGATACGCATGTATGTAGCAAAAAGATACCTCACAAAATATATATATGTATGTTTAGGTAGCAAGATACCTTGGATATGCATGTATACAGCAAAAATACCTTACAAAACATATATATGTATGTTTAGGTAGCAAGATACCTTGGATATGCATGTATATAGCAAAAATACCTCACAAAAATATACACATGTTTAGGTAGCAAAATACCTCATGAAAAAAAAAGGGAAAAAAAAAAAAAACAAACAAGAAAAAGAAATAAACAAATGATAATGATAAAAAAAAAAAAGAAGAAGGAGAAAAAAGAAAAATAAGTTGTCTAGCTGAAAAACCGACATGCTTTTGAAAAGAGACGATTTCCAACTTTTCTTTGAAAAAAATTCACTGATCATAACTAGTTTTTGAAAAAATGTGTATACACCTGAAGGGTGAATGCTGTGAAGATTTTCCCAGACGCCCAAAATGGACTCGGATGAATGCACAAATTGATAAAAGAACATATTTTGGAAACATTGGGTTGATTTAAAATAGAGGAAATGAATCCTGAGCCCTAGCATCACATGACCATAAAAATTTGACATTTGAGTGTCCGCATAGGTGCATGCATGACCAGTTTTGCATAAAGTTCCCAAATCATCATTTTTGCATTTGTGTCATGGAAATAATGTGGGGCATCCCTTTTATCCTTGAACCAAACCAAACCCCGACATGTATCATGTCTAGCCATTCTACAAACCTTGAGCCAAAATCCTGACTCACCATAATCCTTACCCTCGGAAGCAAAAAGGGAAGAGAAGGAAAATTCCCAATCAAAGAGTGGGAGAAAGCAAAAAGAAAAGAAAGGAAATTCCCAATCAAAAAGTGGGAGAAAGCAAAAAGAAAAGAAAGGAAATTCCCAATCAAAGAATGGGAGAAAGAAAAAAAAAAGAGAAAAGAAGGAAAGAAAGCTCCTGATCAAGGATCGAAAGAAAACAGAAGAAATGTGCAGAGAGGTCTTTGGACCAGACGATATCTGAACAATACAGAATTGTCACCACATGAACAAAAAAGAAGGAAAGGAAACCACGACCTAAAATGGTCTTCTCCCTTTAATTACCAACCAAAATCCCGTGCGCTAGCGACCCTTTTTTTCTCGCCCCGCACTAAACAAAAACAGAAAAAGAAAAAAGCCAGAAAAATCAAAAGCCAAAAACACACAAAAGCCGAAAGAAGAAACCACCAAAAGAACCCATTCCCAAGGGAAGTCCTATTTGATCCATGATCACGCATGTAATTTTTGATTTGATAGGAAATAATTTGCAAAGTCAAGTCATGACATATCTATTGTTCGGAATTAGGATGAAACACTTACCTGTGCGAGATTGATACACTTTGAGTGGATTTCTTCTATTTTTGTCGAACCCAGTGTTTCCTCTAAATGGTCATTTAGAAACGAAATGCTAACATCCAAAATCTCATTTATGGTTATGGGAGATTTCATCAGCAGACTCTCCTTCCCCGGTAGACGCATTGTTTTTCACTCAAAAAAGCATATGCTGCCCTAAATCAGTTGGAATATTTGTCTCTTTGCTAAAAGCATGTTTGCATTTTAGCGAAGAAAACACCGAGACTTTTTCAAGTCTCACAAGTTATCCAGAACTACGTAGGTCTGAATTCCTCATTGGAGGATACGTAGGAGCAAGAGCCTCGCTTTTGTCGACCACACCGCCTTTTGTTGTCATGACTCAAGAGCTGATACGCGGAGATACCTTATGGTTATTCGCACCCTTTTGTCATCCAGAGGCGGCGGGCCCGATGACAAGCAGAGACCAAGTTTGGTCATTCTGCACCCATGATACGCGGAGATACCTTATGGTTATTCGCACCCTTTTGTCATCCAGAGGCGGCGGGCCCGATGACAAGCAGAGACCAAGTTTGGTCATTCTGCACCCATGATACGCGGAGATACCTTATGGTTATTCGCACCCTTTTGTCATCCAGAGGCGGCGGGCCCGATGACAAGCAGAGACCAAGTTTGGTCATTCTGCACCCATGATACGCGGAGATACCTTATGGTTATTCGCACCCTTTTGTCATCCAGAGGCGGCGGGCCCGATGACAAGCAGAGACCAAGTTTGGTCATTCTGCACCCATGATACGCGGAGATACCTTATGGTTATTCGCACCCTGTTGTCATCCAGAGGCGGCGGGCCCGATGACAAGCAGAGACCAAGTTTGGTCATTCTGCACCCATGATACGCGGAGATACCTTATGGTTATTCGCACCCTGTTGTCATCCAGAGGCGGCGGGCCCGATGACAAGCAGAGACCAAGTTTGGTCATTCTGCACCCTTGTATCATCCAGAGGCGGCGGGCCCGATGATACGCGGAGATACCTTACGGTTATTCGCACCCTTTTGTCATCCAGAGGCGGCGGGCCCGATGACAAGCAGAGACCAAGTTTGGTCATTCTGCACCCTTGTATCATCCAGAGGCGGCGGGCCCGATGATACGCGGAGATACCTTACGGTTATTCGCACCCTTTTGTCATCCAGAGGCGGCGGGCCCGATGACAAGCAGAGACCAAGTTTGGTCATTCTGCACCCTTGTATCATACAGAGGCGGCGGGCCCGATGATACGCGGAGATACCTTACGGTTATTCGCACCCTTTTGTCATCCAGAGGCGGCGGGCCCGATGACAAGCAGAGACCAAGTTTGGTCATTCTGCACCCTTGTATCATCCAGAGGCGGCGGGCCCGATGATACGCGGAGATACCTTACGGTTATTCGCACCCTTTTGTCATCCAGAGGCGGCGGGCCCGATGACAAGCAGAGACCAAGTTTGGTCATTCTGCACCCTTGTATCATTTAGAGGCGGCGGACCCGATGATACGCGGAGTTACCTTACGGTTATTCGCACCCTTTTTTCATCCAGAGGCGGCGGGCCCGATGACAAGCAGAGACCAAGTTTGGTCATTCTGCACCCTTGTATCATCCAGAGGCGGCGGGCCCGATGATACGCGGAGATACCTTACGGTTATCCGCACCCTTTTTGTCATCCAGAGGCGGCGGGCCCGATGACAAGTAGAGACCAAGTTTGGTCATTCTGCACCCTTGTATCATCCAGAGGCGGCGGGCCCGATGATACGCGGAGATACCTTACGGTTATCCGCACCCTTTTGTCATCCAGAGGCGGCGGGCCCGATGACAAGCAGAGACCAAGTTTGGTCATTCTGCACCCTTGTATCATCCAGAGGCGGCGGGCCCGATGATACGCGGAAATACCCGAGTGGTTATCCGTATAAACATTCTTTTGCTATCTGTAAGACAGAACGCTTGATAGCATGCAGAGACTGACATAGTCTTCTGCACCTTTTGTTCCTCCGGGAACAACAAGTCATTTACATGCGGAAATTTCATGGTCGCCCGCGACTCTCGTCAACCGAGAGGAGCGAAATTAGTGTCATACACTGATTTTCGGGGACCTTTGCTTGATGACATGTGACCATTCTTTGGTCCTTGTGAGGTGCTTGGCACCCATCATTAGGCAATTTGTGAAATCCTAGGAACGACAAGTCACGGTCACCCGCGACTCTCGTCAACCGAGAGAAGCGAAATTAGTGTCATACACTGATTTTCGGGGACCTTTGCTTGATGACATGCGACCATTCTTTGGTCCTTGTGAGGTGCTTGGCACCCATCATTAGGCAATTTGTGAAATCCTAGGAACGACAAGTCACGGTCACCCGCGACTCTCGTCAACCGAGAGGAGCGAAATTAGTGTCATACACTGATTTTCGGGGACCTTTGCTTGATGACATGCGACCATTCTTTGGTCCTTGTGAGGTGCTTGGCACCCATCATTAGGCAATTTGTGAAATTCTGGGAACAACAAGTCATTTGCATGTGGAGATTTTATGGTCACCCGCGACTCTCGTCAAATCGAGAGGGACGAAATTAGTGTCTTATCTTTACTTTTCTTTTATCTCCAATAAAAGACAAGTAAAGAGGGGCAACTGTCATACCCTAATTTCGTCCGGGGACCTTTGCTCGATGACGTGCGACCATTCTTTGGTCCTCGTGAGGTGCTTGGCACCCATCATTAGGCAATTTGTGAAATTCCAGGACATGCCGAAAAACCAAAAAAATATTGATGCACAATCCGTAAGTTTCCGTGACACACCGGAAATCAAATGGAAGCATCGTTGCATAATTAAGTGAGGTTCCGTAACATTCCGTAAGTCAAAAAGGGGATGATTATGTAATCCGCAAGGTTCCGTAACATTACGGAAAGAAAACAAGTATCGTTACGAAATTCGTAAGTTTCCGTAACTTTACGAAAAAAGAATCACCAAAAAACAGCAGAGGGGGGTGTACTTAGTAAAAATGGGGGTGCAAATAGCACCCAGGCCCACTTGGGCCCTCCAGAAGCTTCCTCCAGAAGGCGGTTGCTTCTGGAGGAAGCAACCCTGCTCGCCTGGGCGAGCTGAGCTCGCCTGGGCGAGCTGGGCGGCAACCACCTCCCCTATTTTGCTATAAATAGGGGAGGAAATGAAGAAGGAAGGGGTCCGGCCCCTTTGGCACTTCTCTCTCTTTCGAATTTGCTTGGAAAAATTGTTTCCGTGAAGAAAATCTAAGCCGAGGCGCTTCCGAAACGTTTCCGTAACGTTTTCCGTGAGGAATCTCGCAAAGGTTTCAACCGTTCTTCGACGTTCTTCATTCGTTCTTCATCGTTCTTCGATCTTCAACGGGTAAGTACCTCGAACCAAGCTTTTCGATTCATTCTATGTACCCGTAGTGGTCCACATTGTGTTTCGTGCATTTTTATTCTCGTTTTGTTTACTTTTTATACCCCCTGTTGACATGCTTAAGCCATTTCGCTTAAGTCATTTCTCGCTTAACTTAAAAATAAAATAAATTTCCACCGAACATTTGAATTGTATTATCCGTTAACTTCGGTTAAAATCAATTCCGACCGTTCGGTCGTGCCGTAACCACGTTGGAAATCAAAAAGAGGTAAAAAATAATATAATAATCAAAAAATATCTTTTTTTAGTAAAATAAAGCGGAAAATCAATCGGACGTTTTCTCTTTGGGATTTCTCATTCTTAATCGAATTGATTAATAACTAAGGTGAAACTAAGGCTAAAATCAACTCGCCTAGTCAAGCTCGTCCACAAAAATAGGCTTTTGAAGTTTGTCATTTCAATTTCTCACTAAGTAAAATGGATCATTTTTAAGGTCCAACGCCTTAAAATGATCACCACTTAAGTAAAAAAGACATCACTTGATAAAGCAAGAACTACGTAGGTCTGAGTTCCTCATTGAGGATACGTAGGAGCAAAAGCCCCGCTTTTGTCGACCACCCCAAGAGATCGTTAATGGTCCAATGCCTTAACGTTTCTCTCCTTTCAAAAACAAGAGGTCGTTAATGGTCCAACGCCTTAACGTTTCTCTCCTTTCAAAATCAAAAGACCGTTTAATGGTCCAACACCTTAAATGACCTTTTGTTCAATAAAAACATATTTTACAAAAAAGACAAAAATAACTTAACCAAACACTTTGTTCCGAAAGAACTACGTAGGTCTGATTTTCTCATCCCAATTGAGGAATACGTAGGAACAAAGGGAAACACCCTTGTCGACCACAAAAAGAGAAAAAATATAAAAAGGGTATAAAGGATATAAGGACATAAAAGGGAACGTAAAAATCAAAGTCATATTTGCACATTCGATTAAAGGCTGCCGTCCCTTGGGACGGACGTGTGGGGTGCTAATACCTTCCCCGTGCGTAAATACAACTCCCGAACCTTTCAACTTAAAAGTTCGTAGATCGCGTCTTTTCCGGTTTTTCCGACGTTTTCCTCGAATAAACGTTGGTGGCGACTCCGCGCGTATCCCTTTCGTGGAACACGCATCCCGCGAGTCACGCGTCGCCCTCCCGCCGAAGGGTAGGTTGCGACACCCATCTTTCGGCAATACATCCGAAGATGACCTTTTGGACATGTCATCCCTTTGTATTTATCAAAATCTGGTACTTTAAACTTGGGAGGGATGACAAGTCAGGTACCAGACACAGATCCGCTAAATCCGAGAACGGGTAATTGCCGAGGCCTTCTACCGCTCTCAGCCTCTCTTCAAGAAAATCAATCTTTCCCTTATCTTTTGCATAGGGAACAAACTCTTTAACGGGTGCGGGTGGAGACGGGACATGGCGGACTATGTTTGGTTGGGGCAATTCATGGGGGGGGCGGATCTTTGAGGGGAAGGAGAGGGCCTAGATGGGCATCTCCTTCATCATATTCTTTCAAGGGATAGTCGGCATAAGGAGGGAGTTGCCCCTCGAAGGTAAGGGCTTGGCTCAAATCGTCCGGAGCGGTACGAGGAGTGAAGTCCAAAGGCAAACCATAAGGGTAGGGTTGAGGACTATACATCCGACCGAACATCGTTGTGTTTCTGTCTCGGCCCAAGTTTATTGCGGGCTGTAGCACCGGTTCCGCTTCCCTAGCTGTATTGGAGGCGGCTGCCGTGGCATTATCTTCTATAGTTTTCTGAAGTTTTAGCATGGCCTCCGTGATAGAAGCCATTTGATCTTTTAAGGCCGATAGGTCGGCCTTCATCTGTTCTTGCACTCCCTCTTCATTATCCATTTTTCTGGATCGAGTGTTATAGGGGTGCCTTTGCGCTTTCTTAGTTATGGTGAGTTCCCTAAAGAAACAAACAATGGTGAGTATGCCACCAAAACATGAATATGCTAATGAATGATCGGAGCACTTGGATCCACCTCAAGGCCTTTTTAGATAATGTGATGAGTTTCAGAACTTCTCATTTTATCAAAAGGAACAAAGCTTTTATCTAGCCAAGATCATACAAAAGTGTTACAACAGGACCTAACAGTTTCTAATTATATGGGTCATCAAATCTATCATGTGTTGACAGTAATTGATTAGCCCGTGAATTTCCTCGGGGGCTGTACACACTTCAGCGATGGCCATTGCTTTGGCTAGTAGTCACAGGAGGTCTTGACTTCCATTCAAGGTCAAGGCGAACCTATCCATCCACATGGTCGCTTCTTGATGCAATGCATCAATCACCCTCCCTCTTGCTTCCTTCTCGGCGTACGCTTGTGCGAAGTCCTCTACTAGCTTTTGTTCATGGGTCAACGACTGGTTTAACTCTTCCTTGTATTGCCCTATGATAGCTAGCATGCTTTGCTCCATGGCTTCCAAGTGTTGAGCCAAACTCTTCTTGGATCTAGAGCAAGCAGCTAACCCTTCCTTTAAGATCATGCCATGCACCCGTGACTGGTCCCTTTCCTTTCTCCGAAGCGTGAGCTCATTGTTGCTGCCCCACAAAGCTCCTCGGAATTTGTCTCGGCCATGTTCCTCCTTGCGGGCCCTTTTGGTTTCTTGTTCAAGGACTCTTGCATTGGCTGCGTTTTCCTCTCGTAACTCAGCGCACTCTTTCCGGATGTTTGTAGCTGCTGACCTGAATTTTTCTTTGGCGAGTCTTGCCTTCCCTAGCTCTAATTTTAGAGCTTGAACTTCTTCATCCTCCTCCAGAGCTTCGAAGTTCTCCTCATCGATAACTTTTAACTTGGAGAGCCAATCTAACCCTCGCGTATGAACTCTTAGTCATTCACGATAACCACCGATGACGCCATTACAGGTGCCCCTAAGTTCTTTATCTTTCCTCAATAGACTTCTCCATGCCGTGTGGACTCTTTGTACAACCTTGAGACTTTGCGCGCTGAAATCTCACAAGGAAAGGCAAGAGAGGCTCTCTTCCGTTGGCGCTCCCCTCATGGGGTACCCTAGCTGTCTTATGGCAAGTGCGGGATTATAGTTAATACAACCCCTCGTCCCCATCAACGGAATGTTAGGGTAGTCCCCACATGAGAAAAGAACTCCCTCCTTTCCTTCCTTCCATCGAGGAAACCAATTGATTGTGCTGCCTCCTATCCCAGCCAAGTGTTGGTCCCAATCGACTCTTCTCTTTTTGACGCACGAGCGATAACTTTGAAGCAGACACAGGTGTCTTATGTCTTGTTGGAATAGGTGCGAAACCAACCACACACAAGGAGCGGGTAAGCATCAGACGATCCGTGCACTGTTCTTCTCGCACCTTCGGTCAAATGTATCAAATAAGTCCGCCAAGATAGCCACCACTGGGCTCTCCTTGCTATGGTGATATGCAAGGAAAGCATCAATTGCAGCTAGGTCCACCAAACCGTCCACGTTCGGAAAGAGGACAACCTCAAAGATTAGCAAAGCTAGTATATCCGCAAACGGGACCCACTTTTCTTGACTTGCCATATCCCTCGCCTTGCCTTCCAAGTATTTCCGCGGTAGGCCCACTACGCCGTTTCGGGTTTGCTTCATATGATCCAACTCTCTCGCCAAATCTCCGACCACAGCTGCAATCTTGCTCAAGGAGGGAAGAAACCCGGAGAAAAGATACGGTTTTCTTCCCCCAAGAGGGCATCCTAATATCTCCTCAAATTCTTCAACAGTCGGTACCATTTGGAAGTCCCCAAACGTGAAGCATCTCAACGGCTGGTCATAGTATTGGGCGAGGGATACAACAGCTTCCGTAAATACCTCTGCTGCGGTCAAATCAAAAATCTTTCCGTACACTTTGCGGAAGGCTTGCCTTTGGAGAGGTCCCATCAATCATCCCAACTCCTTGAGGCTGATGACATCTAGACCCTTAATCTTGACATGATAAAATCTTTTTCCGTTTTGATTTGTCCCCATCATTTACCTAAAAAAAGGGGTGGATCAAGAGTCCGATATGAATGATGCAATGCGCATGCATGAAATGGAAAGAAAACAAAACAAAGGGGTAATTTACATATACGAGACAAAAAAAAAATCCATCTTTTTAATACTATGTTTTAGGCATTATGGCGCCTCAACGTAAGTATTAAGAAGTGACGTATTACTCTAGAGAAACAAAATATCACTAGCAAAACTATAACTTATGTGCTATTCGCAGAAAAATGCATGAGAACAAATGTCACGGAGCGTGTTTGCTCTATGCCCCTATTTGGGAACCTATAGGACAATATCTAGGGGTCTCTAATAACTACTCCCAATGATTCATAACTCACATGGCTGTTTTCTAGAGGTATCATCACTCAAGATAATAATATTGTGGCGGTATGGAATACCAGTGACAACATATTATAAAGAGAGAAAGCTCTAGACGAGGTTTCACTATTATCAAGCAATTCAGAGACCTAGCATGATCATAGATTCACCTCCACTCCTTAGATTCCCATGAACCCGGGTATAGGGCCCCTTTTTTACTCAAACCCGTGGCTGCTTAGAATGCAGTGTAAAAATGTGGAATAGACAACAGTTATTGCATTTTACACAGTTCAACAAATGCACACACAAAGTTTCACAATTCCACAATTCCTTAAAATAGGCCTAACTCACAAAAAACATTCCCCAGTGGAGTCGCCAACAGTCGCAACATGCCCTTTTGCGGGCGAGCGAGGCAAGGCTCACAGGTGCGTTTTCCAAAGGAGGAAAATGCGCGGAATCGCCACCAACGTTTATTTGTGGAAAACGTCAGAAAAACCGAAGGAAATCGGTCAAAAAGAATATTCCAAGTTCGGGAGTTGTATTTACGTTTGAGGAAGGTATTAGCACCTCTCACGTTTGTCTCAAAGGACAACAACCTATTTTTTAGAATTGTGTGAAATTGTGTTACCTTAACTTTTATTTCTTTTTTATTTTTGAGGTCGACAAAAGCGGGGCTCTTGCTCCTACGTACCCTCCATCGAAGAGGAAATCAGACCTACGTAGTTCTTTTTTAAGGGTGCATCAAGCGATTCTTTTTACTTGGAAGGTGATCATTTTAAGGCATTGGACCTTAAAAATGATCCATTTACTTGGTAAGAAAAACTTAGATATTGAACTTTTCAAATCCTTTTTTTGTGATTTTTTGGGGACGAGCTTGACTTTGCGGGTTGATTTTAGCCTTAGTTTCACTTTAGTAATTAGTCAATTCAATTAAGAACGAGAAATCCCAAAGAGAAACGTCCGATTGATTTTTTTCGCTTTATTTTGCTAAAAGGTATTTTTTGATTATTATATTATTATTTTACCTCTTTTTTAATTTCCAACGTGGTTATGGCACGACCGAACGGTCGGATTTCATTTTAACAGAAATTAACGGATATTACAAACCAAATGATCGGTGGAAATTTATTTTATTTTTTGATTAGGCGAGAAATGACTTAAATAAATGACTGAAGCACGTCAAAAGGGGGTACGGAAAGTAAATGAAACGAGAATAAAAATACACGAAACAAATGGGGACCACCACGGGTACATAGAATGAATTGAAAAGCTCGATTAGGGGTACTTACCGGTTGAAGACCGAAGAACAATGAAGAACGAACGATGAATGTCGAAGAACGGTTGAAAATCTTCACGTAATTACCCACGAAAACGTTACGGAAGCGCCTCGGCTTGGATTTTCTTCACGGAAACAATTTTCCTTAGCAATTTCAAGAGAATGCGAAGTGCCAAGAAGGCTGAACCCCTTCCTTCGTCACTCCTCCCCCTATTTATAGCAAAATAGGGGAGGAGCTTGCCACCCAGCTCGCCCAAGCGAGCTCAGCTCGCACAGGCGAGCCAGGTTGCTTCCTCCAGAAGCAACCGCCTTCTGGAGGAAGAATTTGGAAGGCCCAAGTGGGCCTGGTTGCTATTTGCACCCCATTTTTTACTAAATACACCCCCTTTACCTTTTTTGGTGATTCTTTTTCCGTAATGTTACGAAACTTTACGAATTTCGTAACGATACTTATTTTCTTTCCGCAAGGTTATGAAACCTTACGGATCATGTATTTACTCTTTTTTAGCTTTTGAAAAAGTTACGGAAACTCACGGATTGCGTAACAATACTTCCTTTTGGTTTCCGTCACATTACGGATGGATTGTGTAACCACGCTTCCTTTTGATTTCCGGCACATCTCGGGTCTTCATATATTGTGCAACAAAGGGTGCCAAGTACCTCGAAGCAGTCAATCAAAGGTTGTATGCCATCAAGCAATAGTCCCCGGACGAAATTAGGGTATGACACACGTTATGGAACTTTACGTATTGTGCAACAATGGGTGCCAAATACCTCGAAGCGGTCAAGCAAGGGTTGCATACCATCAAACAATGGTCCCCAGACGAAATTAGGGTATGACAGCACCGCTTCATCTCACTAAGCGCACCACTTCAGTTCATTCGCTAAGCAAGAAAGGCGCGCTAAGCCAAAAATCACTAACACGCGCTAAGCGGTCCATAAGTGCGCTAAGCGCATGAGCATGAACAAGGCCACCTATTTAAGCCTGAAATCAGATTTTGTGAAGGGAGTTTGGATTGGGATTCAGAGCTTTGCATGTCTAGGGTTTCTAGAGAGTGAAAGGTCCAAGTTCTAGAGAGTTTTGAGAGATTCTGCTGTGCGAAGATCTGTAGAGAGACCAGAGCTTGAAGCAGGAGCTGGTTTGAGAGCTTGAGATGAGTTTGTGAGTGATTATGAGATCCTAGAGGTGAAGGAGACATCCTCACCACTTGTATTTTTGCAATCTTTCATCTTGTTCTTCTCTTTGTTGTTAAGAAGGCTTCTTGGAATGGAAAGTTAAATCCTCTGTTGGATCTTCCCTGTAGGTACCTGATGTAAATATATTTCTATCTATTTAATAATGTTTTGTGTGTTCTCTGTGCTATCTGCTTTTCATTCTAGTATACCTTTACCTTGATCACGTAGATGCATGCTTTGTTAGGATCATTCAACAGTGGAAACTGGTCTGACTCAAAAGTCCTTGATAGTGCAAGGCTGAGTTATCGTGCTTTCACGAGGAATCAGGGTGCGATAAGTTAGTTGAGTATGTGTGTCTTAATGCGTTCTTGGTTGAGTTTAGTCTTACAAGAGGAATCTGTGGACGATGCTTGATCAAGATTAGGTTAAAATATCATGAGGAATCGGGGTTTAGTATCTCAGGAGACACCATAAGAACACATGAGCATTGTTAGATAGAGAATATCTTTTTAGCATCAGGCACCTATTAGGAAGACCAACGTGTTCTCTACTTGTTTGTACACATCATTTCTCTTGCGTGATTTTCTTTCTTTTTGCATAGATAGTCTATAAACTTGTTCATATTCACACTTACATTTACAAACACCAAACACCTATTTGCTGAAATAGCTTATCAAATAACACAAGTTCCCCGAGTGTTTGATACTCGGTTCTTACCATTTTATACTACTTGTGCGATCCGGTACACTTGCCGGAAGCCGAACATTGACTAGCAAGGATCAAAAGATCAACGAATGATAGTCCCCAGACGAAATTAGGGTATGACAGGCAATTTTACATTTGTTTACAACACCGTAAGGCATTCAAGCTTTTCTTTCACAATCAATCTATCCACTGACCAACATTTCTAATTGTGATTCCACTTTCTTGTTCTTTCTCATCTAACATGCATACTTATTCAAAAATCATGATTTAACACATGCTTCATCCATTCATGCAATCAACTCACAACACCAATTTCAAAAAAAATATAATTATGTTCGCACTGCATATTTAGAGAATCAAGTCAAACTGTTCAGTATGCTTCAGGACATGCATACTACTTATCCACAACAAAAGTATGTAAACATAAATATAAACCAATATCACAAAAAAAAGTGTACTAAAGGCATAATTATAATAATTATAATATTCATCAAAAACAAGATCAGGAATTCAAAACTCCTATGACTGGTCCTGTTGCTGGGTGCCCTGATCCTGAGTGTCCTCTTCATCTGTAAATTGTAACACATGAGTGACTGGAGGAGTAGTAGTCAGTCTCAGAACTGGTGTGGCAGGGTCATTTGGCATCCATTCACTGGAGTATGAGGGTCTGCTGCCTGCTGAGGATAAGATAGATCCACCACTAGTGAGGGTGGATCTGCTGTAACCTGTGGTGTCCTCTCAAGAGTAGCAGTCTCCTGTCTCATCTGTGTTCCGCCTGCCTCATCAACCTCATAAACAAATGGCTCGAGGACTGTGGCCTCAGAGGATGCATCCTCCACCTGTTGAGGTACCTGAGTTGTGGGACCTCCACCTTCCCTCACAAAAGAAGGCAGGGCTCCTGGCTAGGTTACCTTCTCCAAAAATTGCTCCACTAACATAATGGGTCTATGCAAAACCACATCCTGCAGGGTCTGCATTATCAAAATCTACCCCTAAAATAAACTCTAAATCATGGACTCTACGTGCTGAGAGCCCTGGGTAGATGGGCCTGGAGGTATTGGTGCTTGGGTAGCAGATGTGGATGGAGCTGGTGGAGTAGAAGTGATGTAAGCTCCATTGGAGCTTGTAGGCCTAGAATCTTCTTCATCAATGGATTCCTTTTCTTCTTGGAAGATGAATGGCAGAGGAATGGAGAAGGAAGAGAGAGAGGAGACGCCACTTCAAGGAGAAGATGAGTCTAGAAGAAGCTCACCACCATAGGAGGCCATGGATAAGAGCTTGGAGGAAGAAAGAGATGAATGAAGGGAGAGGAAGAGAAGAGCACAAAATTTTGTGCTCTAAAAGAGCTCTAAAATCTGAAGTTCAATTTTCAAATGATCAAAGTTGAAAAAAATGCACACACATGACCTCTATTTATAGCCTAAGTGTCACACAAAATTGGAGGGAAATTTGAATTTCAATTCAAATTTCACTTGAATTTGAAATTGAATTTGTGGAGCCAAAATTTCACTAATTATGATTAGTGAATTTCAGTTATTTTTTAGCCCACTAATCCAAGATTAATTCCAAGATTCTCCACTAAGTTTGCTTAGGTGTCATGAGGCATGTAAAGCATGAAGGACATGCACAAAGTGTGACTATATGATGTGGCAATGGGGTGTAGTAAGCAAATGCTCACCTCCCCTCTAAAATTTAATTGGATTGGGCTTCTACCAATTCAATTAAATTTATTTCCCAACACACACATCAAATATTCACTCAGTGCATGTGAAACTACAAAACTACCCCTAATACAAAATCTAGTTTAGGTGCCCTAAAATACAATGGCTGAAAAATCCTATATTTCTTGGGTACCATAGCTACATTATGGAGCCCTAAATACAAGGACCAAATATAATGACATCCTAGTCTAATATGTACAAAGATAATTGGACCCAACCTTGGCGCATGGGCTCAAAAATCTACCCTAAGGTTCATGAGAACCCTAGGGCCTTCTTCAACAGCTTTAGCCCAATCCTCTTCGAGCCTCTTGCTCATGGCTCTAGTGACTGGTTGCTTCCTAGGGAGGATTGCATCAAGAAGAAGAAGAAGCATCAGTTGGTCTTGCCCTTGCCTTCCTTGCCCCTCTGAGATAAACTATAAGACCACCCAAATTCCAACAGTTCTTTTTAATGTAGGACCAATTAATGGCCGGGCTCAGGCTCTCATAGGTCAAACTATCAGAAGTAACTCCTCTAGCTCTACAGAGAGCAGTAATCAAGGATGGAAATCCGAGCCTAGAGGAGTTACTTTGAGTAATAGAAGAAATTTGACTCGAGATAAGGGCGCCAATGTTCATATCCATGTGAGTTACCAAGCCGTAAACCAACCTCTCCAATTCTACTTTAAACTCATCAAACTCAGTATGATATATCTGGACATTTCTCTCTGGAAGGATATTCCGACCGAGAATGTTATCCGTGTATCTGTTCCAAGCTTCCAAAGAATGGAATCACCTGGTGTCATATTGAGCTTGAGGTCTGAAGCTAGGCTTTTTCTCCTGGATGCCATCTGCAATGAGAAGAACCCATCATTTTATTAGACCAGAATTTATTAAGATTTGAAAACAGAAAATAAAAGCTAAAATTGACAATGGGCGCATAGCGAGATGCAACTCACTTAACGCGCCTTATGAAAAAATAACTCACTAGCTTAGCGCAACAGGGGCATGCTTAGCGAGTTATGACATAAAATATTTATTCTGCATAATTGGCTTAGCGAGATAGACACTTGCTTAGCCCAAAACAAATTTATTTCACACATGCGCTTAGCGAGTAGTGCTCGCTTAGTGCAACTCGAGTACTGGACACTGATTGGCTTAGCGAGCATGGCTCGCTTAGCCTTATTCAAACAACGTTGAATAGGGCTTAGCCTTAGCATAAGCAAAACTAAGTTATGTGGGCTTAGCGAATTAGACTATCTTAGCCCAATAACTGTCACAACGAATTGCTCTTAGCTCAAATAAGCTGGGCTTAGTGCGAGGCAGCCAACAAAAATTTGTCTAAGGTACCTGGGCTTAGCGAGACAGCAGTCGTTTAGCCACAAGTTTTTCATCAATGAAGTTTTCAGTGGCTTATCACACACAGATGTCGCTTAGCCACGATGTTCATATAGAAGATGAACATTCAACAAAAAGATGAACTCGCTTAGCGCAACCATGCTGGCTTAGCAAGTTCATCTGGAAATGCATATATTCAAGCTGATTTGATGAACTTGCTTAGCGCATCAGACGTGCTTAGCGAGATCATCGCGTTTTCCAAAAAAAACACAGAAGACGTTTTTCAACTTCTTCTTTTAGGCCTCTTATAGGCCCCTATCAGACATGAAATATTATCTAAATTACCTACAAAGTACAACTCCTAACAAAGTCCTAATTTTTATCTATTCTACTTGCAATCTATCCCAAAAAATTAAATTTCTAACCTAAGGTTTTCTATCCTAAAATATCAACAATAGAAGAAGCATAAGTAAAGTCAGGAACTTACTTGATCGCCAGCCGGCAAGTGTACCAGATCGCTCAAGTAGTATAAAACGGTAAGTGAATACCGAGTATCGAACTCTCGGGGAACTTATTTTACTTGGTAAAGCTGTGGTTTAGCAAATAAGCGTCTTGTGAAAAAAGTTTGGTGTGTGGTATGGACAGGTATGTAAACTAACCTATTCAAAAGCAAGTAAAAGTGAGTAACGGTGTGTGAAGACAGATAGACAACTTGTTGGTCTTCCTACTAGGTGGACTGATGTTACTAAGGATGTTCTCTACCTAACAATGTTCCTGTGTTCTATGTTGTCTCCTGGACTACTAAACCCCGATGTCTCGCGCATGTTTAGCCTAATCCCGATCAAGCATCATCCTCAGATGTCTCTTGTTGGACTAAACTTAACCAAAACCAAATTAAGACATAACTTACCAAAAAATAAGTTATCATACCCCGATGTCTCGTGAAAATACGATAAGCTAGCCCCATCCTATCAAGTTCTAAGGATCAAACCATTTCTCAATGTTGAGTGACCCTAACTAAGCATGCAGTTGTGTGATCAAGGCAAAGGCACACTAGAATGAAGTATTGATAGCACATTGAACACATAAAACATCATTAGATAAATATGAAAGTATTTACATCAAGTACCCCATAGGAAGAACCAACTGAGGATTTAGCTTTCCATAGCAGGAAAGCTTTTTTTACAACAATGAGAAGAGAAAGTGAAAGACTGAAGAATTACAAATAGTGGGGATGTCTCCTCCACCTTTAGGAACCTCATAATCACTCAAAATCTCATCCAAAGCTCCGCAAGATGGCTTCCTCATCAAGCTCAGCTATCTCTCAGTCTCTCCACAGCCAACACTAAAAGCTAATTCGCTAAAAAGCTCACCCCCCTTTCCAAATTCAAGATTTCAACTTTAAATAGGCAATCCTATTGGCTGCCGCATGCTTAACACGAGATGGCTCGCTTAGCGCACATAAGTGGTTTTTGGCTTAGCACCAGTCTTCTTGCTCAACCTGGAGGATGCAGGCGGTGTGTTTAGCAAGTTGACACTCGCTCAGCGCTTCTGTATAGCTCATCCTTCTTCTAGAGTCTTCTATGTGCTCAGCCAGCGGATATCGCACTTAGCAGATTGCTCGCTCAGCGTGTGAAACGGATTAGCGAGTCAATGAATTCTGCATTTCGCCAATCTTGCCCATTTTACCTGAAATTGAAATGGAATGATCATTAAATACACAAAATTGGGATACTGAGTACTGATTATCTATATTAACAAAAAGTAATTACAATACTACAAAAAGAACTATAAATGAGAGGAGTTGTATACAATTTACAACAGTTTCTTACACACAAGTTAGTCTTATTAACCGACTAACAAAAACTAAGGAAAATACCCTTTTGCCCCCCTTTTTTATGGTATTTTTCACATTCTTGATCAAAACACTGAATGATCATCTGTTTTGCACTGTAACTAGTGTTCAACACCGTAACTCGACTAGCAAGGATCAAAAGATCAATGAATGATAGTCCCCAGATGAAATTAGGGTATGACGGACAATTTTACATTTGTTTACAATTTGAAAAAAAATCCAAGAAAAACAAAGTGTGACTATTGATCCCTTATTGTGTCTTGTCATGTATAATCAATCCCAAAGGTTCTTATTTAAGATCTCATAAGGAGAAGTTGAGTGGTAAAAGGTAAGAATGGTGACATCATTAGAGGGAAAAATCCAAAAAGAGTGAACATAAGTGAAAAAAAATTATTGAGTGTAAACACGTGAGTAAGTGTTTGTGTGATGATATTTATTTGTCCATTTACAATCACTTCTAATACAATTCTTGTAGTAATTTTAATCACGAGTGGAGAAGAAGGAGTGGATCTCAAGTGGTTTGTTAAAGTTGTTGATGCAATCCTAACCCCCAAGGGTATTGGATAGAAGACTCCAAGAGGATTGGGCTAGAGCTGCTAAAGAAGGCCCTAGGGTTCTCATGTAGCTTAGGGGCTATTGGATAGAAGACACCAAATACTAGCAATCCTACCCTGAGCTTCATGAGAACCCTAGGGCCTTCTTTAGCAGCTCTAGCCCAATCCTCCCGGAGTCTTTTATCCAATACCCTTGGGGGGTAGGAGGTGAAGAGGTGAACCAAGAAGAGATGATCATTTGGGGAGCATAAGATGACAATCCCTACATTTCAAGGTAAAAATGATCCTGAGTTGCATTTGGAGTGGGAGAGAAAGGTTGAACATTTGTTTGATTGCCATAATTATTCTAAGGAAAAAAAGGTTAAACTAGTTGTTGTTGAATTCATCGATTATGCTAGTATTTGGTGGGATCAACTTATGACTAGTAGGCGCAAGAATAGTTGTCGCAACCTACCCTTCGGCGGGAGGGCGACGCGAGACTCGCGGGATGCGTGTTCCACGAAAGGAATACGCGCGGAGTCGCCACCAACGTTTATTTGAGGAAAACGTCGGAAAAACCGGAAAAGACGCGATCTACGAACTTTTAAGTGAAAGGTTCGGGAGTTGTATTTACGCACGGGGAAGGTATTAGCACCCCACACATCCGTCACAAGGGACGACAACCTTTAATCGAATGTGCAAACATGACTTTGATTTTTACGTTCCCTTTTATGTCCTTATATCCTTTATACCCTTTTTATATTTTTTCTCTTTTTGTGGTCGACAAGGGTGTTTCCCTTTGCTCCTACGTATTCCTCAATTGGGATGAGAAAATCAGACCTACGTAGTTCTTTCGGAACAAAGTGTTTGGTTAAGTTGTTTTTTATCTTTTTGCAAGATATATTTTGATTGAACAAAAAGGTCATTTGAGGTGTTGGACCATTAAATGATCTTTTGATTTTGAAAGGAGAGAAACGTTAAGGTGTTGGACCATTAACGATCTCTCGGGGTGGTCGACAAAAGCGGGGCTTTTGCTCCTACGTATCCTCAATTGCGATGAGGAAATCAGACCTACGTAGTTCTTGCAAAAGCGGTAAAGTCACATGTTGATTTTATGCTTTTGAACGGTCCATGTTAACCGATAAAAGCAAAGAGGACCGTTTAAGGCATTGGACCTTAAAACGGTTTTTAGTGATTTTTCGGAAAAAACTTGATTTGTGAGTTGATTTTAGTCTTAGTTTCACTTTGGTTATTAATCAATTCATTCAAGGAAACTTCCAAAGAAAAACGTCCGATTGATTTTTTTATTATTTTATTCAAAGATATTTTGATTATTTTATTATTATTTTTCAAGATATTTTGATTATTTTATTATTATTTTACTTTTTTTGGTTTAACCGAGGTTATAGCGTGAACGATCGGTTAGATTTCGTTTTAACAGTGATTAAACGAGATTACAACACAAATGATCGGTTGAAATTCATTTTATCATTTATTAGACGAGAAAACGACTTAAATAAATGGTTAAAGCACGTTAAAAACGGAAGAAAAGAAAACTGAAAGTAAACGAAATTAAAGTGAAAGTACACAAAACAAGAAATGAATTGAAAGTCTCGAATTCGAAAACTTACCCGTTGAAGAACGAAGAACGAACGAAGAACGGATGAAGAACGGTGAAGAACGATGAAGAATTTCCACAGAATCACTTACGGAAGCGTTACGGAAGTACTTCGACTTAATTTTTCTTCACGAAAACGTGTTTTTTGCCCAAAATAGCCGAAATGCATAGCCAAAGGGGTCTTGAACATTTTGAAACAGCTCCCCCCTCCCCTATTTATAGAAAAAAAGGGAGGTGCTTGCCGCCCAAAGACTTAATGAAGAAGATTTCTAAGCGCACCCGAATTACTAAGTTCACCCCCCTTTTCGTATTTTACGGAAAAGTTACGGAAGCCTTACGGAACTGTTTTTGAATTTGATTTTCATCTTTTTTCTTTTCTCTTTTACCAATGTTAAGTGGAATATGCTTACCCAAGGTTTTCGGAAATTTTACGGAAGTATTACGGAAGCCGAGGAAGCCCCGAAAACCATTTTTCAAAAACGTGGAGGAGCTTGCCGCCCAGTTGCTTCCTCCTTAAGCAACCCAACTTCCAAAATGTTCTAGAAGGGCCTAGATTTGAATTGCTATTTACACCCCTATCTTGATAAGTTCACCCCCTTACCTTTTTTGGTGATTCTTTTTTCGTAAAGTTACGGAAACTTACGAATCTCGTAACGATACTTGTTTTCTTTCCGTAATGTTACGGAACCTTGCGGATTACATAATCATCCCCCTTTTGACTTACGGAATGTTACGGAACCTCACTTAATTATGCAACGATGCTTCCATTTGATTTCCGATGTGTCACGGAAACTTACGGATTGTGCATCAATATATTTTTTTTGGTTTTTCGGCATGTCCTGGAATTTCACAAATTGCTCAATGATGGATGCCAAGCACCTCACAAGGACCAAAGAAAGGTCGCATGTCATCAAGCAAAGGTCCCCGGACGAAATTAGGGTATGACAATAGTGAAAGGACAATTTGTAGATGGGAGGAGATGAAGACTGTCATGAGAAGGAGATTTATACCTAGCCACTATCATATGGATTTGCACAAAAAATTGCAAACTGTAACTCAAGGTTCCATGGTTGTGGAGGACTACTACAAGGAGATGGAAATAGCCATGATTAGAGCCAATGATGAAGAAGATCGTGAGGCAACTATGGTCATATTCATATGAGGTCTAAAGAAGGAGATAGCCTATGTGGTAGAATTGCAGCATTATATGGAGATGAAGGACTGGCTGCACAAATCTATTCAAGTGGAAAGCTAAGAGTACTTACAAATTTGCTTCCACTTCTTCATGGAAGTCAAATTGGCAAAACAACAAATCTGTGACAAAGTCAAAAGATGAAGCTAAGTCCAAAAATTCATTTGTTGCACCTAAAGATAAATGGAAATTAATTCATCTTCAAGATCTCGTGATATCAAATGTTTCAGGTGTCAAGGAGTTAGACATATTGCTTCTCACTGTCCAATTAAAAGAGCCATGATATTGCTGGATAATGGAGACATAGAGACTGAGAGCTCAAGTGCTAATGAAATTCCACCATTGGAGGATTGCAGTGATGTTGATGTCGCTAAACCTGTAAATGGATATGTGCTTGTTACTAAGCATTCTCTTAAAATGCAGCCTAAGGTAGGAGGTGATGAGGAGCAACATGAGCATACTTTTCATACAAGATGCCACATAAAAGACAAGGTATGCTATTTGATCAATGATAGTGGAACTTGTACTAATGTTGTTAGCACCTTGTTGGTTGAGGAATTGGGTTTGCCCACATTAAAGCACCCTAATCCATACAGAGTTCAATAGCTAAATAATTGTGGAGACATAAGGGTGACCAAGCAAGTGTTGGTTCCTTTTTCCCTTGGTAAATACAAGGATGAAGTTCTTTGCGATGTGGTACCTATGCATGTTGGGCATATACTTCTAAGGCATCCATGGCAATTTGATAGAAAGGTTACTGATGATGCTTACAAAAATAGATATGCTCATGTTTTGAACAATTGCACCACTGTGTAAACACCTCTCTCACCCGCTATGGCTTATGCCGATAAAATCATAATTGTAACAAAGTGTAAGTTGAGAGAAGAACAATTGAGTTCAAGAAAAAGAAAGAAAAGAAAAATCAAAGTGAGCAAAAGAAAGAAAAGAATAAAAAGGAGGACCAAGAAGAGAAAAATAAGAGATTGGCTACATTAGCAAAGAAAAAAGAGGTTGAGAGTGCTTTGATGACTAGAGAACAACTACTTGTTGATGCAATCCTACCCCCCAAGGGCATTGGATAGAAGACTCCCAGAAAATTAGGCCAGAGATGCAGGAGAAAACCCTAGGGTTCTCATGAGCCTTAGGGGAAGCCCAATCCAATTGAATTTCAGACCAGCCTAAGGGGGAGGTGAGCATTTGCTTGCTACACCCCATTATCACATCATATAGTCACACTTTGTGCATGTCCTTCATGCTTTACATGCATCATGACACCTTAGCACACTTAGTGGAGAATCTTGGACAATGATGCAATCCTACCCCGCAAGGGCATTGGATAGAAAACTCCAAGTAGATTGGGCCAGAGATGCAAGAGAAGGCCCTAGGGTTCTTATGAGCCTTAGGGTAGATTTTGGGCCCATGGGCTAAGTACGAGCCCACTTATCTTTGTAAATATTAGATTAAGGTTTCATTATTTTTGGGCCTTGTATTTAGGGCTCCATATTGTAGGTAGGGTACCCTAGAAATATGGGATATTTCAGCCCTTGTATTTTAGGGCACCTAGACTAGTTTTTGTATTAGGGGTAGTTTTGTAATTTCACATGCACTAAGTGGATATTTGATGTGTGTGGTTGGAAATAAATTTAATTGAATTGGTAGAAGCCCAATCCAATTAAATTTTAGAGGGGGAGGTGAGCATTTGCTTACTACACCTCATTGCCACATCATATAGTCACACTTTGTGCATGTCCTTCATGCTTTTCATGCCTCATGACACCTAAGCACACTTAGTGGAGAATCTTGGAATTGATCTTGGATTAGTGGGCTGAACCATAACTAAATTTCACTAATCATAATTAGTGAAATTTTGGCTCCAAAGTTTGGCTCCACAAATTCAATTTCAAATTCAAGTGAAATTTGAATTTCCCTCCAATTTTGTGTGACACTTAGGCTATAAATAGAGGTCATGTGTGTGCATTTTTTTGAACTTTGATCATTTGAATATTAAAATTCAGATTTCAAAGCTCATTTAGAACACAAAATTTCGTGCTCTTCTCTTCCTCTCCCTTCATTCATCTCCTTCTTCCTCCAAGCTCTTATCCATGGCCTCCTATGGTGGTGAGCTTCTTCTAGACTCATCTTCTCCTTGAAGTGGCGTCTCCTCTCCCTCTTCCTTCTCCATTCCGCTGCCATTCATCTTCCAAGAAGCAAAGGAATCCATTGATGAAGAAGATCCTAGGCCTACAAGCTCCAATGGAGCTTGCATCAGACTTGATCTTGGATTACTAGGCTGAACCATAGTTGAAATTCACTAATCATAATTAGTGAAATTTTCGCTCCAAATTTGGCTCCACAAATACAAATTCAAATTTAAGTGAAATTTGAATAGAAATTCAAATTTTCCTCCAATTTTGTGTGACACTTAGGCTATAAATAGAGGCCTTGTGTGTGCATTTTTTCAACTTTGATCATTTGAGAAATTATGCTTCAAAGTTCAGACCTCATTTGAGGCATAAAATTTGTGCCCCCTCTCTCCCTCTCCCTCCACTCATCTTCTCCTGCCTTCAAGCTCTTATACATGGCCTCCTATGGTAGTGAGCTTGTTCTCGACTCATCTTCTCCTTGAAGTGGCGTCTCTAGTCAGCTTTCCACCTTCTTCATTCCCCTGCCATTGATCTTCAAGAAGCAAAGGACTCCATTGATGAAGAAGATCCAAGGCCTACAAGCTCTATATGGAGCTACATCACTTGTACTCATGTACAAGGATGTTTATTCCACTAATGATCTTAAGTCTTTGCCTTGTGCGGTGGTTTCCTTGTTACAGGAATTTGTTGATGTTTTTCCAGGAGAAATTTCACATGGATTACCTATTTGAAGAGGTATTGAGCATCAAATTGACTTTATTCCTGGTGCTTCATTTCCAAACAGGCCAAACCTATAGGTCAAGTCCAAAAGAAGCAAAGGAGATTCAAAGGCAAGTTGATGAGTTCTTGCAAAAGGGATTTGTAAGGAAAAGCCTTAGCCTGTGTTATGTTCCTATGATCTTGGTTCCAAAGAAAGATGGGACATGGCGCATGAGTATAGACTGTCGAGCCATAAATAAAATCACAGTAAATTATAGATATTCTATCCCTAGATTGGATGATATGCTTGATGAATTGCATGGTTCATGTGTGTTTTCTAGAATAGATTTGTAGAGTGGATACTATCAAATCCGCTTGAAAGAAGGTGATGAATGGAAAATAACTTTTAAAACAAAATATGGTTAATATGAGTGGTTAGTGATGCCATTTGGTGTAACTAATGCACCTAGTACCTTCATGAGGTTAATGAACCATGTTTTGTGTGTTTTCATTGGAAAATTTGTTGTGGTGTATTTTGATGATATTTTGATTTATATCAAAACATTAGAGGAACATGTTGATCATTTACATGTTGTTCTTAATGTTTTGAGAGAAAATAAATTGTATGCCAATCTTAAAAAGTGTTCTTTTTGCCTTGAATCTACTGTGCTCTTTCTTGGGTTTTGTCATTAGCTTTAAAGGAATAAGTGTGGATGAAGAATAGGTAAAGGCAATCAGGGAATGACTTGTACCTAAGAATGCTAATGAGGCAGGAAGATTTCATGGTTTAGCAAGTTTTTATAGAAGATTTGTGAAGAGATTTAGTTCACTTGCTGCACCTTTAAATGAACTTGTAAAAAAGAATGTGGTGTTCAAGTGGACTAATCTGCATGAGAAAACTTTTAATTTATTGAAAGATAAGTTGGCTAATGCATCTTTGCTTTGTTTGCCTAATTTTGATAAAGCTTTTGAAATTGAATGTGATGCTTCTGGTGTTGGAATAGGGGTTGTACTGATCCAAGACTCTAAAATAGTTGCATACTTTAGTGAAACTTTTCATGGGGTGACATTGAATTATTCCACGTATGACAAAGAGTTGTACGCTTTGGTAAGAGCTTTGTGGACATGGTAGCTCTATTTCTGGCCAAGGGAATTCATAATTCATTTTGACCATCAAAGTTTGAAGTTTGTAAAATCTCAAGGTAAGCTTCAAAAGAGACATGCCAAGTGGTTGGAATTCATTGAGATGTTTCCCTATGTGATCAAGTACAAGAATGGTAAGAAAAACACAATGGTTGATGCTTTGTCCAGAAGGTATGCTTTGCTTACTTCTTTGTAAACTAAATTTCTTGGTTTTGAGTTTGTGAAGGACTTGTATGCTAATGATTCTGACTTTGGCAAAGTATGGGATTCTTATTCTAAACATGCTTTTGGGAACTATTATAAACATGGTTTCCTGTTTGATGAGGACATGACCAAGAGCAAGGGCAAGGATCCACTTGAAGGACTTGGAGGACCTATGACAAGGGCTAGAGCAAGGAAAGCCAAGGAAGCTCTTCAATAAGTGTTGTCCATACTATTTGGATACAAGCCCAAGTTTCAAGGAGAAAGTCCAAGGTTGTGAGTTGTATCATGGCCCAAATGGAGGAGGACTAAATGACACCACTTTGTCTCAATTTTAGAGTGTTTAGTTTGTCTAAATAATGGCCCAGTCCTTGTAAAGTTGGCTGACCAAAAATATGTTTTGGGTTAATCAACTAAAAGGGCTTTAGTTAGGTTTAGTTCAAGTTGTAATAAGGGCCCAATTGGCAACCTAGGCATCAGCCTTTTGGGAGACCAAATGGTGGCTGACTTTGGCTGTTGGGGGTGACTTTTGGTTGCCACAATTTCAGTTACACTCAGCCATTAAGTTTTTTTTTTTTAATTCCCTAGGTTAATGGCATTAAGTTATTTTAATTCTAGGTTAGTGGGTCATTACTAAAATCTGTTGTAAAGCTTCTATATAAGCTGAACCTTTTTATCAATAAACACAAGTTGAGTTTTATTTAGAAAATTAGAGTTTATCTCTTTTATCTTAGTAAGAGTGATTCTCCTAAATTCTTGAGTGATTCAAGAACACCCTAGCTGTATCAAAGGACTTTCACAACCTTTGTGTGTTACCCTCGCTGGAAAGAGTGATTCTTTCCTTCCTTTCATCTTCACCCTTGTTCTTTCAAACCACAATTCCAGAAAATCCACCTCTGCCCAGAATTATCTCGTGGCCATAACTCCCATTTTACGCACTCAAATTAAGTGATTCTTGAGCCTAAATTGAATTTCAAAACGAGACCTTTCACCTCATTTTGGAATCACCTCATTTGGAGCCCTGTAGCTTCAGTTATTGCCATTTCTATATTTCTGTCCAGCCACCACTTAACCTACATTTTACCATCCCATTCATCCATTTTATGCCAAGAACCACCTTATTAAAACCCACGAAATTAACCACCTTATTTTCCATCCTTTCCTTAATCAATTTCCACATTTTCCATCAAGGTTTAATCCTAGACGATCCTAAGTCAGCCCTTGTGCCATGAGGGTTCATATCACTGTTTCAGAAAAATAAATTGTGTGTGCGCGTGTGTTCCTTATGTGAAATGTTAGTTAGAGAAAGTCATGGTGGTGGAATGATGGGACATTTTGGTGTGAAAAAGAATTTAGAAATTTTGTATAAGCATTTTTATTGGCCTAGCATGAAGCATGATATGCAATTAGTTTGTGACAAGTGCATACCATGTAAACAAGCAAAATCTAAAGTCATGCTCCATGGTTTCTATACACCTTTGCATGTGCCTAATCACCCTTGGACTGATGTTTCAATGGATTTTGTGTTAGGACTACCTTAGTCTCAAGGTGGTAAAGACAATTGATGTGTCATTATTTTCTCCTATTTCTTACCCCTTTCTGTCACCATTTTAATTACTGATTAGCCTTAATTGTCAAATTAATTATGCAGTATTATCATTTGGGCCTACTTGACTAATTTTGTGTTTTAATTTAATTTCTGGAGAATTATAAGCAATTGGGCTTGGATCCAGAATTGGGCTGAACCGGCTTGGACTTGAAGAGATTAGACAATTTTATTTCATTTTTGGGCTGTATTTTTGTAATTGGGCCATCAGACCTTATTGGGCCCGATAATCAGATTTGTAAGCTTTGGGGCCTAGTGACCTTTAGTGAGCCCAACTGCTAGGGTTTTAAGGGGCGGTTACTGTTCACGTAAGGAGGGAGATTGTAGGGTTTCATTTTCAGTTTTTCGTGTTACTATTCATGTGCATGGTACTGTTTACGTAGCAACTCCATTTTCATTTTCTGCTTCAATTTCTAGTTTTGTTTTCTGCTTTTAATGCCAGTTTCGTTTTCATTTTTGTCTTCTAATTTCAGTTCATTTTCTTCCTTTGATTTCCTATTCATTTCTGCATTTCGTTTCCAATTGCAATTTCATTTTCGGTTTCTGTTTGTGGATTCATTTTCATTTCTGTGTTGCAATTAGTTTCCAGTTACCGAGTTTCATTTCTGTTGTTAATGAAAGGCTGAGTCTCTAGTGTTGTTTTCTCTTGAGGATTAAGCATAGCTCTCTTTGAGGTTTTGTTATTAATACTAAATTCTAATCAGTTTTTCCCCTTCACCAATTATTTTGTATTGAAGCTGATATTAATCCATGCATGCTTAATGCTTGATTAATTGTCTATGTGCTTAATTAATGTTCATGCTTAATGGACATGTGAGAGGGATTAATTGGTGTATGTGTTGCTTAATCACATAATGACAGCCTTGTGTTAATTTTCGCTTAGTAAATTAATTTCAGGTTGGATTAAGTGGTTGAATTGATTAGGGATAAATTCTCGTAACCTAGGATAAGAGACTTGCTTTTGAATCAAGGGGAAACAACATGTTTTAGTTCTGTTATCTTTTTAATTCAAGTTTGCTTGTTGTTTAAATTACAAAAACAAACAACCCCCCCCCCCATTTTGTTATTGTTTTATTATTATTGTTATGACCGTTTGTTTGATCATTGCTCACTAGGAGACGACCTAGGATCACTTCCCAGATACTGCATTTTAATGTTTATTTGATTCGGATACGGCTCCGATCAAATTTGGCGTCGTTGTCGGGGAGTAGTGGTCCAAAGGTTCATAATTATGTTTTTTTGTCTTTGTGTTTGTTTCTGTGTGTTTTTATAAAATATGTGTTATGTGATTAATTTGTAGTGTTTAGTTGCTTAGTGTTGTTTATGTGTGTTTCAGGCGTGTAGTGTTCTGTTTTGTTTTTCAGTGCTGTGAATAGTGCCAAATTTTACTAATTAATTGTCGATTTTTGTTTTGATAGCTAGAAGTGTTATTTTTGGCAGATTTTTTGTGTGGTAGTTTCTTTTGATCCATATTTTGTATGAAAAATACCAGAAGCACTTGGTGTTGCTGAATTTGAGAGATACAAAAAATTTGGGAACTTGTTTTTAGCAAAACTTAAAACGACCATAACTTTTGCTCCGGTTATCAGAATGACTATTATTTTATATGAATTTAGGGTAGAAAAAAATTTCCCATGCTGTCCCAACTTGCTAGCGTTGGTTGCGGTTCTCAGAACTTAAAAAATCAGCTGTTTACTAAGTTTTTTTTTTATTTTTCAAGTATTATTGTCCTATTTTTCTAAACTTTTCTTAGGCAATTTTCATAGTTAGACTTTGAATTTTTGTCTGAAAATTTTTGTGCTATTTTTTTATGATTTTAGGGTGTCGCTCACAAATTTTCAGCTCATTTGGATATCCTTTGAGTATAGTTATATTTTTACCCCTAGCTTTACCCCTTTTTTACCCCTGGTGTTTGTTTGAGAAATACATTATTTGTTGCATATAGTGCATGATTAGGGGCAATCCAGGTGATTTATGACCCTTTGATCCTGAAATAGATAGAACCTTTCATAAATTAGTTAGGCATAGTGTGCATCCTGATCATTTTGAGCACTCTGAGCATTCTCAGCACTCTGTGCATTCTGAGCATTCTGTTGCTGGTGATTCTGAACATTCTGATTTTGAACATTCAACTGGTAATTTTCATACTAAGAACATGGCTCAATCTCCACCTCGTGAGAGGACTCTTAGGGAGATGGCTGCACCTGACTTCACTTATGAAAGCTTGTGCATTCAATATCCTGATGAGGATATTCCATATGTTCTAAAGACTGGACTAATACATTTGCCGCCCAAGTTTCATGGTCTTACAGGTGAAGATCCTCATAAGCATCTTAAGGAGTTCCATATTGTCTATTCCACCATGAAGCCCCCTGATGTCCAGGAAGATCATATCTTTCTAAAGGCTTTTCCTCATTCTCTGGAGGGAGTGGGGAAAGATTGGTTGTACTACCTTGCTCCCAGGTCCATTACCTGCTGGGATGACCTTAAGAGGGTGTTCTTGGAGAAATTCTTCCCTGCATCTAGGACCACTGCCATCAGAAAAGACATTTCAGGCATCAGGCAACTTAGTGGAGAGAGCTTATATGAGTACTGGGAAAGATTCAAGAAATTGTGTGCAAGCTATCCTCACCACCAAATTTCTGAGCAACTCCTTCTGCAATATTTCTATGAGGGACTGTCATACCCTAATTTCGTCCGGGGACCTTTGCTCGATGACGTGCGACCATTCTTTGGTCCTCGTGAGGTGCTTGGCACCCATCATTAGGCAATTTGTGAAATTCCAGGACATGCCGAAAAACCAAAAAAATATTGATGCACAATCCGTAAGTTTCCGTGACACACCGGAAATCAAATGGAAGCATCGTTGCATAATTAAGTGAGGTTCCGTAACATTCCGTAAGTCAAAAAGGGGATGATTATGTAATCCGCAAGGTTCCGTAACATTACGGAAAGAAAACAAGTATCGTTACGAAATTCGTAAGTTTCCGTAACTTTACGAAAAAAGAATCACCAAAAAAAAAGCCAAAGGGGGGTGTATTTAGTAAAATGGGGGGTGCAAACAGTAATTTTCGAATCTGGGCCCTTCTAGAGGTTTCTGGGCAATTTCTTGCTTAAGGTTGAAGTAACCTAGCTCGCCTGGGCGAGCTGAGCTCGCCTGGGCGAGCTAGATGGCCACCACACCCCAAGTTTTGTTGAAAAATGGGATTCCGGGGCTTCCGGGACACCCGTAATGCTTCCGTAAAATTCCCATAACTCTAAATAAGCATAATTAACTTAATACGGGTGAGACGGAAGAGAAAAAAAGAAGAAAATCAAGTCCTATATGCTTCCGTAAGGCTTCCGTAACTTTTCCGTAAATTACGAAAGAGGGGGTGAACTTATCAAAATTGGGGGGGTGCAAATAGCAATTTTGAAATTTTGAATTGGGCCTTCCAGAACGTTTTTTGAAGCTGGGTTGCTTCTGGAGGAAGCAACCCAGCTCGCCTGGGCGAGCTAAGGTCGCCTGGGCGAGCTGGGCGGCAACCTCCTCCCCCTTTTTCCTATAAATAGGCTGAAGGGGGCTGTTCTAAGGATCCCTCAGCCCCCTGGTTATGTATTTCAGCTGTTTTGGGTGAAAAAAATTGTTTCCGTGAAGAAAATCCAAGCCAAGGTGCTTCCGTAACGCTTCCGAGATGTTTCCGTAAGCAAATCCGTGAAGGTTTTCGTCCGTTCTTCATCGTTCTTCATCCGTTCTTCGTTCTTCAACGGGTAAGTTTTCGAATCCGAGACTTTCAATTCATTTCTTGTTTTTTTAAGCTTTCATCTTTATTTTCGATTTCTTTTCTTCCGTCTTTAACGCGCTTTTACCGTTTATTTAAGCCGTTTTCTCATCTAAATAATGATAAAATGAATTTCAACCGATCATTTGTGTTGTAATCTCATTTAATCACTTTTAAAATGAAATCTAACCGATCGTTCACGCTATAACTTCGGTTAAACCAAAAAAAGTAAAATAATAATAAAATAATCAAAATATCTTGAAAAATAATAATAAAATAATCAAAATATCTTTGAATAAAATAAATTAAAAAAATCAATCGGACGTTTTTCTTTGGAAGTTTCCTTGAATGAATTGATTAATAACCAAAGTGAAACTAAGACTAAAATAGACTCACAAATCAAGTTTTGTCCGAAAATCACTAAAAACCGTTTTAAGGTCCAACGCCTTAAACGGTCCTCTTTGCTTTTATCGGTTAACATGGACCGTTCAAAAGCATAAAATCAACATGTAACTTTACCGCTTTTGCAAGAACTACGTAGGTCTGAGTTCCTCATTGAGGATACGTAGGAGCAAAAGCCCCGCTTTTGTCGACCACCCCAAGAGATCGTTAATGGTCCAATGCCTTAACGTTTCTCTCCTTTCAAAAACAAGAGGTCGTTAATGGTCCAACGCCTTAACGTTTCTCTCCTTTCAAAATCAAAAGACCGTTTAATGGTCCAACACCTTAAATGACCTTTTGTTCAATAAAAACATATTTTACAAAAAAGACAAAAATAACTTAACCAAACACTTTGTTCCGAAAGAACTACGTAGGTCTGATTTTCTCATCCCAAATTGAGGAATACGTAGGAGCAAAGGGAAACACCCTTGTCGACCACAAAAAGAGAAAAATATAAAAAGGGTATAAAGGATATAGAGACATAAAAAGGGAACATAAAAAATCAAAGTCATGTTTGCACATTCGATTAAAGGCTACCGTCCCTTGGGGCGGACATGTGGGGTGCTAATACCTTCCCCGTGCGTAAATACAACTCCCGAACCTTTCACTTAAAAGTTCGTAGATCGCGTCTTTTCCGGTTTTTCCGACGTTTTCCTCAAATAAACGTTGGTGGCGACTCCGCGCGTATTCCTTTCGTGGAACACGCATCCCGCGAGTCACGCGTCGCCCTCCCGCCGAAGGGTAGGTTGCGACAGTTGGCGACTCCACTGGGGACTGATTTTTAGAGAGTTAGGCCATTTAATCTTGTGCAAATGCTTTACCGTGACTTACTCCTTTGTTGTTTTCCTTCATTATGTACTTGTGTATATAAACTCTTTGTTGCTTTTAGTGCGTTTTAAAATGTATGCATGAGGTAAATATTTATTCATTTGATGCACACAAACACCGACACTATTTGCACACACTGTGAGTGAAAAAGGGCCCTATACCCGGGTTCATGGGAACATAAGGAGTGGAGGTGAATCTGTGATCATGCTAGGTCTCCGACTTGCTTGATTACAGTGAACCCTCATCTAGAGCTTTTCTCTTTGAAAACTTATTGTTGCTAGTAGTCCCTACTGCTGCAATATGTTCTTCGAAGGGGATGATACCTCTAGAAACCATCAAGAGAGATATGACTACCTTGGGGATTATTGCTAAAAGCCTAGTTAGTTCTCTCCCTTATAGGTCCCTTAAATAGGGGCACGGAGCAAACACGCTGCGTGCCATTTTTCACACAGCCATGCATAAGTATCATATACCCGTTTGCTTATGTTCAATGAATATTATCATACTATGTACATCCCCGTATTGTACCTTTCGCATGTGCATCATGTGCGGGTTCCGTCTTAATCCCCTCTCTCGGGCAAACCAACGGAGGGTCCGTGTCACCTTCTTAAATACATACGTTGGGCACTTTGCTACCCCAAGACGTTGTATCTAAGAAGGAGACAATTTCCCGAGCTCCCGTATTCATAAATTGCATCCGTGTCATATGCATTCCTTCATGCATTCATCCATTCCACCCATGATAGATGTCGGAGTTTTGATTCGCACTAGATTTTATTTCACTTTAGTAAAACATGGGATCAAGTCAAAAGCCTTCGCTTAAAAAGAGGTTTTATCAAGTCAAAATCAAGAGCTTAGAGGTCACCAGTTTACGAAAGTTGGGGCAATTAATGGGTCAACTTCAACGGCAAGCCTTCCGCAAAGCCTATGGTAAGATTTGGGACCTAGCTAGGGTAGAAGTCTCCATGGAACCAATTGCCTCCCTCGCCCAGTATTATGATCAGCCGTTGAGGTGCTTCATCTTTGGGGACTTCCAGCTATCACCAATGGTGGAAGAATTTGAAGAGATCCTAGGATGTCCTCTAGGGGGAAGGAAACCATACCTCTTCTCAGGGTTCTACCCCTCATTGGCCAGAATTTCTAAAAAGGGTCCAAATCTCGGCGCAGGAATTAGACCGCCAAAGGCAAGTCGAAAATGGGGTGGTCGGAATACCGAGAAAATATTTGGAGGTAAAAGCAAGAATCTTGGCAGATAAAGGCGAGTGGACCCCATTCATAGATATTCTCACACTGTTGATTTTCGAGGGAGTCCTCTTTCCAAATGTGGATGGGTTGGTGGACCTGGCAGCGATCGACGTTTTTCTCGCCTATCATGACCACAAGGAAAGTCCGGTTGTCGCTATGCTAGCCGACCTATATGACACCTTCGACCGAAGATGTGAAGAAAGCAATGCAAGGATTGTTTGCTGTACTCCAGCTCTCTATGTGGGGCTGGTTTCACACCTTTTTCTCCAAGAAGGTAGGCCCGTCTATCCGCTACAAGGTTACTGCTCGTGCGTCGAAAAAGGAAAGGCGAATTGGGACCAACTCTTGGCTAGCATGGGGGGGCGTCTGTTAATTGGTTCCCTCGCTAGAAGGAAGGAAGAATCAAGATTCTATCTTCATGCGAAGGATGTCCAAATGTTCCCTTGATGGGAACAAAGGGTTGTATTAATTATAATCCCATTCTCGCCATAAGACAGCTTGGCTACCCCATGAGAGGAGCGCCATTAGACGAAAGCATCACGCCTTTCATCGCACGGGGTTTTAGTGACCACAACGCGAGGGTACTCCAAGGAGTTCGCAAGGCATGGGATGCGGCGTTAAGAAAGGACAGAGAGCTTAGGGGAAGCAGTAATGGGATCATCGGCGGCTATCATAAGTGGCTGAGAGTCCGAACACAAGGATTGGATTGGCTCCCAAATCTAAAGACTGTGAGGGATGATGAGGTTAAAGCTTCGGAAGAAAGTGATGAGGTACAAGCCCTAAAGGCAGAGCTTGGAAGAGCCCGAGTATTCGAAGAGAAGTTCAAGTCCATAGCCATCAAAGTCTGAAAAGAGTATGATGAACTAAGGGACGTCAATATGGCCACCGCTGAAGCCTTGGAACGAGAAACCAAGAAGGCCCGAAAGGAAGAACACGTGCCAGCAAAGTTTTGAGGGGCTTTATAGGGCAGCAATAGTAAGCTCAAGCTCCGAAGAGGTGAAAGGAATCATCACGGGTCAAAGGCATGATCTTGAAGGACGAGCTAAAGGCTTACCTTAGGTCGAAAAGAAATTTGTCCCAACAGTTAAGCGAGACTGAAGGGAATATGTGGGCCGTCATCGATGAGTGCAAAGAGAAGTTAAATCTAGCGGCGACTCACGAGCAAAGGCTAGAGGATGAGTACGCCAAGATATCAGCAGAAAGCGAAGCAAGGGAGAGGGTAATTGATTCATGGCACCAAGAGGCAACAATGTGGACGGACTGATTTGCTCTTACTTTGAACAGGAGTCAAGAACTTCCCCGATTGCTAGCCAAGGCCAAAGCAATGGCGGACACCTACTCCGCCCCCAAGAAGATCCACGGACTTCTCAGCTATTGTCAACATATGATAGACTTAATGGACCATATGATTAGAAACCGCTAGGAAGTTTGTATTGTCGCTCAGATCTTGACTAGTTATAACTTTTTGAATAAAATGAGTTTATCCCACGTTTTTACTCCAAAAATCAGTGCGAATCAAGTCACTCCCGCATTTTATCTCTAGCATGCATTGTATGTTGGCCTCGTCCTTTGTCACGGGAAGCCGGAAGGTCCATATCACCTTCTTAATTGTGCACATGGGGCACTGCGCCCCCAAATGCGCAAGTAAGAAGAGATAATTTTCCGGGCTCTCGTGTCCGTAAAATGCATTCATATCATGCATCACATAAGCATCTCTTCATAACATCATAATGGACATATCCTGCATTTGTCCGTTATCATATTCCAGCCTCACATTTTGCATGAGTCATGGCATCATCATATGCGTTCAACAAACTTTTTGATCTGCAAAATTGCATACCATTTGTTTTCATGTTTGCTCATCCTTGCGTTTTCCTCTACAAAACAAAAACAAAAAAGGGGAAGCGTGAAACTTCACACTACATTCTTAGTTGCATGTGTTAGGCACCATGAGCCAACCATGTTGGGATCATAGACCCATTTCTAAAAAAAAACACACAACAACAAAACAAAATAATTGAACATGGTACCTAATGCATGGTTAACTAGGAAATGGTGTTTCTTCGGGCATCTCAATTTCATAATTACATTTTCCATGCATAGCTTAAAGTATGCCCGAGTCATTCATCCCTATGAGATGTTGTTGAAGTATTGGCGATCAGAATTGCCATTCCTTGGATTATAGGGTTGAACCAAGCTCATGCTTTTACAAAAAGGTTCATCAAGTCAAGTTGAAATATGGAAGTAACCGTCTTGCAAAATTGGGGCAAAAGACGAATCGAGTCACATCACTGCTTCGTCTACTGCCAAACATATTTAGGATTATTGATGTCCTTGTTACTTCCAGTTTCACCTTGACAAAGATGTCATGGACCATGTTGAAAATCTAAATTGATTCAACCACATATCCTGCGTAAAAATTCGCAATACTTTAACTGTACATCATTCGCATACATCCATGCTTTTCATTGGTTGCATTGCTCATTGCATTCTTTCCTTGAAAAAATAAATAAAATAAAATAAAAATGATCTTAATCATTGTTATCAAAAAGAAAAAAAACATGCTTTACGACGTCCTCACCGAACTTGTGCTAGAGCTAGAGTAATGGGTGAAGTAGAGGAGATACAAGAGAAGATGAAGGCCGACATGGAGGCCATTAAAGAGAAAATGACCACAATGATGGAGGCCATGATGAGCGTGAAGAAGATAATGGAAGCCAATGCGGTTGCAATTGCCGCTACCAGCGTTGTTGCTAAGGTGAACCTGATGTCCCCATCCGGCATCAAGCAAATGAATCATCCAACCTCAGATATGGTAGGCAAAGATTTAGGAAGTACGGGCGGCCCCCATGATGTGCAGATTCAAAATGAGCACGCCTTCCCGTCATATGGCTTGCCTCTCAACTATACGCCACCCAATGTGGCGTACACTCCCAATAAGAATGTCAATAACTCCACTCCTATACCCATTGAAAGCCAGCAACCCCAAACTGATCATGCACATGTCTTTTAAACCGTGGAAGAGACCCATGAAATTCCCCATCACAATCTAGCCGACTTCGAGCCTTGGCTCGGATATGCCACGGAAGGGCAAGCAGTTGGTGGTATACCCCTACAAAACCCTTTGGAAGGCCCTCAATATCACCCACAACTACACCTCTTGCATTCCACGACAAGTAAAAACCCTCATGCTATGGCAGAAATGGGAAAGTTGGATCATCTAGAGGAAAGGCTCAGGGCCATTGAAGGAGGTGAAGATTATGCCTTTGCTAACCTAGGAAAGTTGTTCCTAATACCCAAACATGGTCATTCCCAAGTTCAAGGTGCTGGACTTTGACAAGTACAAGGGGACTACTTGTCTCAAGAACCATCTAAAGATGTATTGTCAGAAGATGGGGGAATACGCAAAAGATGAGGAATTGCTGATACATTCCTTCCAAGAAAGTCTTACTGGGGTAGCTGTTACCTGGTACACTAACTTGGAACCTTCCCGAGTCCATTCTTGGAAGGACCTAATGGTTGCCTGTGTTAGGCAGTATCAGTACAATTTTGATATGGTTCTGAATAGGATGCAACTACAAACAGTGTGCAAAAAGGGGGCACGAATCTTTCAAAGAATACGCCCAAAGATGGAGAGACTTGGCAACTCAAGTAGCACCCCCAAAAACAGAGAAAGAGATTATCATAATGATAGTAGACACGTGACCGGTGTTCTACTATGAAAAAAATGGTGGGTTACACACCTTCAAGTTTTACAGATTTGGTCTTCGCCAGCAAAAAGATCGAAGTGGATCCGAAAAGAGGCAAATTTGATCATCCTACTAGGACGACTGAGAAAACTGGGGCAAATGAAGAGGGTGAGAAAGAGGGAGAAACCCATGCTGTGACTGCCATTCCTATACGGCCAAGTTTCCCACCAACCCAACAATGTCATTACTCAGCCAATAACAAACCTCCTCCTTACCCACCACCCAGTTATCCACAAAGGCCATCCCTAAATCAACCACAAAGTCTGTCTACCGCACTTCCAATGACGAAAACCACCTTTAGCACAAACCAAAAAAAAAACACCAACAAAAAGGAATTTTGCAGCAAAAAGCCTGTAGGGTTCACCCCAAATTCCGTTGTCATATGCTAAACTTGATCCCATATCTACTTGATAATTCAAATGGTAGCCATAACCCTAGCCAAGGTTCATCAACCTCCATTTCTCCGAGAATACGACTCGAACGCAACGTGTGCTTGTCACGGAGAAGCCCCGGGGCGTTCCATTGAGCATTGTACGGCTCTGAAGCGTAAGGTGCAAGGTCTAATTGATACGGGCTGGCTGAAATTTGAGGAGAATCGCTTGTTGAATCCTAACATTAACAAGCAACACCCTACATGGGGCAATTCTGGAAGCTGTTGTTATGACTCATCAGGATTTCCAAGTTTATGCCATAAACCACAGTTACAATGTTAAATGATATAGATAAAATGGACATCCTCTCACGAACACATCTTTGCTTATTCAACTTCCACCGGAATGTGAGTGTAAGCCATTGGTCTGTTTGCTCAAGCAACCTGCGCTCCTGAGTGTTGACTTCCAAGACCGTTCAATCAGAGATTACTCATCTTGCACGTTGGTGGGGGTGCCGTAAAACAACGAGCAAAGTTCAAAACAAATAAGTTTCAAAATAAAAAATAAGTTTCAAAATAAAAATAAAAAGGCATTTGATTGACTGTGTTTTCAAGTAAAAATATAGACGTTCATGTGACCTCATTTTGTCTTTTTAGAGAGAAGTGAGTTATCAAGAATAGGATGTTGGACAAATGGCCTCAGTTACCTTAAGAAAAAGGGGGGTTGAATTAAGATGCAAAGACTATTCCCCAATTGAACTATCAATCTCTCTTTTCGGATTAACAATGCATACAGGGATAACCCTTCCCTTGTGTTCAGGAATCCTCTACAACATAGGCAATCCCATGTCCTCCAAAGCCATCACTCGTGTGCTGAAAAGAGAAGAATAGATTAGGACCAACTTTTGGCTGGTGTAGGAGGTAGAACAATCAATTGGTTCCCCCGATGGAAGGAAGGAAAGGAGGGAGTCCTTTTCTCATGTAAAGGGTACCCAAACATTCCGCTAATAGGAACGAGGGGTTGTATTACTACAATCCCGCGCTGGCTATAAGACAACTAGGGTATCCATGAGGGGAGCACCGATGGAAGAAAGCATGTTCCTTTCCTTGTAAGGGATTTCGGCGCGCAAAATTTCAAGGCTATACAAAGAATCCATAAGGCATGGGAAACCCCATTAAGGAAAGATCAAGAACTTAGGGGCATTCGTAACGGCATCATGGTGGTTATCATGAATGGCTGAAAGTTCATGTACGAGGTTTAGATTGGCTCGCCAAGTTAAAAGTCGTCAGCGAAGACAGTTTCGAAGCACCGGAAGAAGACGAAGAAGTCCAAGCTCTCAAAAACGAGTTAGGAAAGGCGAAACTTGCCAAGGAGAAGTTCAAGTTAGCCGCTACACACATCCGGAAGGAATGTGCCGGATTACGGGAAGAGAATGCAACTACCGCAAAAGCCTTTGAACAAGAGACCAAGAGGGCTCGCAAGGAAGAGTATGGCCGTAACAAATTTGCGGAGCTCTGTGGGGTAGCAACAGTGAACTCAAGCTGCGAAGGGAAGAGAGGGACCAGTCGCGGGCACATAGCATGGTCTTGAAAGAGGAGTTAGTTGCCTGTTCGAGGTCCAAAAGGAGCTTGTCTCAGCGTTTATGCAAGACGGAGACCAACATGCTAGCTATCATTGCCAAGTACCAAGAAGAGTTAAGTCTAGCCACGGCCCACGAGCATAGGGTCGCGGACGAGTATGACAAGTATACGCGGAAAAAGAGGCTAGAGGAAGGGTGATCGACTCTTTACACCAAGAGGCAACCATGTGGATGGATCGGTTTGCTCTTACCTTGAACGGGAGTCAAGAACTT